>NC_053397.1:81937195-82108146 GCF_905171765.1 Bufo bufo
TGCTATGCTGTTGGCTCGGTCTCACCACTGCCTCTTCCTCCGAACTGTGAAAGTCAGTGGCACGACCTTCATTCCATGTGGGGTCTAGGACCTCATCGTCCCCTGCATCGTCTTCCACCCAGTCTTGATCCCTGACCTCCTGTTCAGTCTGCACACTGCAGAAAGACGCAGCAGTTGGCACCTGTGTTTCGTCATCATCAGAGACGTGCTGAGGTGGGATTCCCATGTCCTCATCATCAGGAAAAATAAGTGGTTGTGCGTTAGTGCATTCTATCTCTTCCACCCCTGGGGAAGGGCTAGGTGGATGCCCTTGGGAAACCCTGGCAGCAGAGTCTTCAAACAGCATAAGAGACTGCTGCATAACTTGAGGCTCAGACAGTTTCCCTGATATGCATGGGGGTGATGTGACAGACCGATGGGCTTGGTTTTCATGCGCCATCTGTGCGCTTTCTGCAGAAGACTGGGTGGGAGATAATGTGAACGTGCTGGATCCACTGTCGGCCACCCAATTGACTAATGCCTGTACCTGCTCAGGCCTTACCATCCTTAGAACGGCATTGGGCCCCACCAAATATCGCTGTAAATTCTGCTGGCTACTGGGACCTGAGGTAGTTGGTTCACTAGGACGTGTGGCTGTGGCAGAACGGCCACGTCCTCTCCCAGCACCAGAGGGTCCACTAACACCACCACGACCATGTCCACGTCCGCGTCCCTTATTAGATGTTTTCCTCATTGTTCCCGTTCACCACAATTTTGAGAATGGCAAATTTGGGAATGCTTTTTCAACCCAGAACAAAAAGTCTGCTTTGACGGTCACTACAAATAACTTGACCAGTTAAACAGTGCAGATTTGGTTGAATAGAGATGTGAGACCTGTTTTTTTTTGCGCTGTGTGACAGGTATAGGTTTAATCACAGAATGACACTTCTATCAGCACGCTAGCGTGTGTCTTAGGTTTTTCTGAATGACACTATCAATACCTTCACTGTAAGATTTTCTTTTTGGGATAGATTTCAAGTAGGCCTCAAATACCAGAAACTAGAAATTTTGAGAATGGGAAATTTGGGAATGCTTTTTCAACCCAGAACAAAAAGTCTGCTTTTACGGTCACTACAAATAACTTGACCAGCAAAAACAGTGCAGATTTGGTTGAATAGAGATGTGAGACCTGTTTTTTTTGCGCTGTGTGACAGGTATAGGTTTAATCACAGAATGACACTTCTATCAGCACGCTAGCGTGTGTCTTAGGTTTTTCTGAATGACACTATCAATACCTTCACTGTAAGATTTTCTTTTTGGGATAGATTTCAAGTAGGCCTCAAATACCAGAAACTAGTTATTTTGAAAATGGGAAATTTGGGAATGCTTTTTCAACCCAGAACAAAAAGTCTGCTTTTACGGTCACTACAAATAACTTGACCAGCAAAAACAGTGCAGATTTGGTTGAATAGAGATGTGAGACCTGTTTTTTTTTTGCGCTGTGTGACAGGTATAGGTTTAATCACAGAATGACACTTCTATCAGCACGCTAGCGTGTGTCTTAGGTTTTTCTGAATGACACTATCAATACCTTCACTGTAAGATTTTCTTTTTGGGATAGATTTCAAGTAGGCCTCAAATACCAGAAACTAGTTATTTTGAGAATGGGAAATTTGGGAATGCTTTTTCAACCCAGAAAAAAATGTGTGCTTTTACGGTCAATACAAATAACTTGACCAGCTAAAACAGTACAGATTTGGTTGAATAGAAATGTCAGGTCTATTTTTTAGGCGCTGGGTGACAGGCTCAACTTGCCCCTGATGTAATATATGGCCAAAAAATAACCACACTGTTGATGGTTAAATGCACTTGGGTGACACAGGCTCAGCCTGCACCAGATGTAGTATATGGCCAAAAAATAATCAGACTGTTGATGGTTAAATGCACTTGGGTGACACAGGCTCAGCCTGCACCAGATGTAGTATATGGCCAAATAATAATCAGACTGTTGATGGTTAAATGCACTTCGGTGACACAGGCTCAGCCTGCAGCTGATGTAGGATATAGCACAAAATAACCACACTATCGATGGTTAAATACACTTGGTGATAGCTCGTGCTGGAGCACCACAAGTCACAAAATGGCCGCCGATCACCCCAGAAAAAAAGTGATCTAAAAACGCTCTGGGCAGCCTCAAAAAAGTGAGCAAGTCAATAATAGCACTTCAATGATCCACAGCTGCAGATCGATCACAGAATGAAGTCTTTTGGAGGAGTTAATCTGCCTAATCTCGCCCTAACGTCGCAGCTGCAACCTCTCCCTATACTGATCATAGCAGAGTGACGTGCGGCGCTACGTGACTCCAGCTTAAATAGAGGCTGGGTCACATGGTGCACTGGCCAATCACAGCCATGCCAATAGTAGGCATGGCTGTGATGGCCTCTTGGGCCAAGTAGTATGACGCTTGTTGATTGGCTGCTTTGCAGCCTTTCAAAAAGCGCCAAGAAAGCGCCGAACACCGAACCCGAACCTGGACTTTTACGAAAATGTTCGGGTTCGGGTCCGTGTCACGGACACCCCAAAATTCGGTACGAACCCGAACTATACAGTTCGGGTTCGCTCATCCCTAGCTGCTACATTTTTGGGCTTCAAATTCACATTTTTGGGTGTAAAGTACCTCTGAGTCCTGCACATGTGACAGGCAGGCAGATAAATTCAGGAAATCCATATGTTTCATTGTATGGGTGACATATCCAACATTTTTATGTTAAAAACCCCTGTGCTTCATTTGTGAGAGTGAAATATAATCTCAGTTAAATCCATCTGTTTCTTTTAGGGTTAAAAAAAAACCTGTTGGGAGCAATAAATTACCTTTTTGCCCTGTGCTACATTTATATTAGTTAAAGAAATACAGTTAAATCCATCTGTTTCATTGTGTGAGAAAAAAATAAATAAATTTGGCAATAAAGTACCTTTGCTGCCTGCACTGCATAGCAGACCGGGCAATAAGTTTAAAAAACTTGTCCGTTCCATTGTTGTGTGACATTAACCCTTTTTGGCCTTTAACCCCTTCACGCAACATCACGTACATCAGAAACTTTAGTATGCCCAAAATAAAGATTTTTCACCCCTGAATGATTTTATGCTGGCGGGTGGTGCAGAGGAAGTGTTGCAGGCGGTGCGGGTGGTGCGGGAGGCGGGCAGTGCGGCAGGCTGGATCACGATCCCCCGCCTGCCTCCTCTTGAATAATCGTTGGTGGCCAATGGGTATACCAGATTGTCAGCACATTGCTGACACTCTGGTATAAACGGCTGACATCTGTGCTGCGATGTCAGCCGTTTAACCCTTTCCATACCGCGGTCCGTACAGACCGCTGTATGGAAAAGGTTAACAGTCAGGGAGCTCCCTCTCCCATCGGAGGGCTGCTGTACCTTTGCAGCCCCCCGATGGGAAAGGGAGGGAGCCCCCAGACAGCCCCCAGGCATCCCCCTCCTTCCCCTTCCCCGTCTTCTCAGTTGTGGCAGACGCGGAAGGTTCCCATGGCAACAGGACGCTGAACAGATCTGGTGCTGAACAGATCTGTGCTAAAGGCATAGATCTGTTCAGACAAAGTGTAAGTAAAATACAGTACAATACACTATATAGTGTACTGTACTGTATTATACAGACATCAGACCCACTGGATCTTCAAGAACCAAGTGGGTCTGGGTCAAAAAAATGTAAAAAAAAGTGAAAAAAGTAAAGATAAAAAAAACACATTTATCACTGAATAAAAAAAAATTAAAAAAAATACACTACACATATTAGGTATCGCCGCGTCCATAAGGACCTTATCTATAAAACGGTGATGTTACTTTCCCCACATGGTGAACGCCATAAAAAAAAAAAAAACAAACTATGAGGAAATTGAAATTTTGCCCACCTTACTTCCCAAAAAAGGTAGTAAAAGTGATCAAAAAAGTTGCATGTACACCAAAATAGTACCAATCAAACTGTCACCTCATCCCGCGAAAAATGAGCCCTACATGAAACAATGGCCCAAAAAATAAAAAAAACTATGGGTATCAGACTATGGAGACACTAAAACATGATTTTTTCTTGTTTCAAAAATGATATTATTGTGTAAAACCTAGATAAATTATAAAAAGGTAGACATATTAGGTATTGCCACGTCCGTAAGAGCCTGCTCTATAAAAATACCACATGACCTAACCCCTCAGGTGAACACTGTAAACCAAATTAAATAAAAACGGTGTCAAAAAAGCTATTTTTTGTTACCTTACATCACAAAAAGTGTAATAGCAAGCGATCAAAAAGTCATATGCACCCCAAAATAGTACCAATCTAACCGTCATCTAATCCCTCAAAAATGATACCCAACCTGAGACAATCGCCAAAAAACTGAAAAAACTATGGCTCTCAGACTATGGAGACACTAAAACATGATTTTTTTTTTGTTTCAAAAATTATATTATTGTGTAAAACCTAAATGAATAAAAAAAAGTATACATATTAGGTATCGCCGCATCCGTAAGAACCTGCTCTATAAGAATAGCACATGATCTAACCTGTCAGATGAACGTTGTAAATAATAAAAAATAAAAACAGTGCCAAAACAGCTATTTTTTGGCAAATTTTCCATTTTAATCCATTTTTTCTCGTAACAAAGCAAGGGTTAACAGCCAAACAAAACTCAATATTTATTGCCCTGATTCTGTCGTTTATAGAAATGCCCCATATGTGGTCGTAAACTGCTGTATGGCCACATGGCAGGGCGCAGAAGGAAAGGAGCGCCATATGGTTTTTGGAAGGCAGTTTTTGCTGGACTGGTTTTTTGACACCATGTCCCATTTGTAGCCCCCCCTGATGCACCCCTAGAGTAGAAACTCAAAAAAATGACCTCATTTTGGAAACTACACTCCTCAAGGTATTCAAAACTGATTTTACAAACTTTGTTAACCCTTTAAGTGTTCCACAAGAGTTAATGGCAAATGGAGATGAAATTTTAGAATTTCTATTTTTTGTTACTTTGCCTCACAAAAAGTGTAATATAGAGCAACCAAAAATCATATGTACCCTAAAATAGTACCAACAAAACTGCCACCTTATCCCGTAGTTTCCAAAATGGGGCCAATTTTTTGGAGTTTCTAACCTAGGGGTGCATCAGGGGGCTTTAAATGGGACATGGTGTCTAAAAACCAATCCAGCAAAATCTGCCTTCCAGAAACCATATGGCGCACCTTTCCTTCTGCGCCCTGCCGTGTGCCCGTACAGCAGTTTGCGACCACATATGGGGTGTTTCTGTAAACCACAGAATCAGGGCCATAAATAATGAGTTTTGTTTGGCTGTTAACCCTTGCTTTGTAACTGGAAAAAAAAATATTAAAATGGAAAATCTGCCAAAAAAGTGAAATTTTGAAATTGTATCTCTATTTCCATTAATTCTTGTGGAACACCTAAAGGGTTAACAACGTTTGTAAAATCAGTTTTGAATACCTTGAGGGGTGTAGTTTCTTAGATGTGGTCACTTTTTTGGAGTTTCTACTCTAGAGAGGCATCAGGGGGGCTTCAAATGGGACATGGTGTAAAAAAAAACAGTCCTGCAAAATCTGCCTTTCAAAAACCGTATGGCATTCCTTTCCTTCTGCGCCCTGCCGTGTGCCCGTACAGAAGTTTACGACCACATATGGGGTTTTTCTGTAAACTACAGAATCAGGGCCATAAATAATGAGTTTTGTTTGGCTGTTAACCCTTGCTTTGTTACTGGAAAAAATGGATTAAAATTGAAAATTTGCAAAAAAAATTGAAATTCTGAAATCTCATCTCCATTTGCCAATAACTCTTGTGGAACACCTAAATTGTTAACAAAGTTTGTAAAATCAGATTTGAATACCGTGAGGGGTGTAGTTTCCAAAATGGGGTCATTTTTGTGTGGTTTCAAAAATGTAAGCCTCACAAAGTGACTTCAGACCTGAACTGGTCCTTAAAAAATGGGCTTTGGAAATTTTCTGAAAAATGCTTCTAAACTTCTAAGCCTTGTAATGTCCCCAAAAAATAAAATGTCATTCCCAAAATGATCCAATACATGAAGTTGACATATGGGGAATGTAAAGTAATAACTATTTTTGGAGGTATTACTATGTATTATAGAAGTAGAGAAATTGAAATTAGGAAATTTTCTAATTTTTCCCAATTTTTGGTAAATTTGGTATTTTTTTATAAATAAAAATGAATTTTTTTTACTCCATTTTACCAGTGTCATGAAGTACAACATGTGACGAAAAAACAATCTCTGAACGGCCTGGATAAGTAAAAGCGTTTTAAAGTTATTCACACATAAACTGACACTGGTCAGATTTGCAAAAAATAGCCTGGTCCTTAAGGTGAAAAATGGTTTGGTCCTGAAAGGGTTAAAAAATCCCTGTTCTGCATTGTTCACAAGGAACTTGTGACGGTTACGTACACTACACACAGGGGGGAGGATACTGACTACTGCGCTCCACCCTCACCCCTGGCCCTGCCTACTTGCCTCGCAAGTCCTAATGACAGGGGACAACTAGACGGCAGTCCCTAACTTAAGATATGTGCTGGGAAGACAGACAAGACAAATAACGGAAGGTGAACGGACCAGGTCAATACCTAGAGAGCTACGCAGTACTAAGGAATGAGCAGAGAATAGTCAGGAAAAGCCGAGGTCAAATACCAGGAGAGAAACGAAGTACAACAGGAGTCCGCAAAGAATCGTCAGGTGGAAGCCGGGGTCAGGATACCAGGAGAGATGCGCAGTACAGGAGGAGCAGGCAAAGGATCGTCAGGGAACAGGATCAGGTAGTATTCAGTAGTCCAACAAATAGCCAGGAACCTAGAATTAACAGGCAACCTGTGGCCAGCAGGCTGCTTGTATTTATAGTGGGGTCTGAGCGTCATGTGACGTGGCCAGCGTCACATGACCGACAGACAGACAAGTCGAGCACCGAGTGATCAGCTCGGCGCTCAAGGCAGACCTAGGAGCAGGGAGCCTCCCAGCTAGCAAAGCCGCCCTGGGAACGAGGCCAAACACAGATCCTCGCTCCCGAAGCTAAGCAGCAGGTCTGCGGCTGATGGGAGACCGAGTGCGCCTTTGGCGCTCCGTGACAGAACTTAATTTAGTAAAAACGTTTGTTACTTCGTTTGGTGCCTGCAAAAAATGAATAGAGCGTCAAACAAGGGACGTGGCCCTAGTCGTGGTGCTGCTGGTGTTGGTGGAGCTCCTGTTGCAGGGAGAGGACGTGGTCGATCTGTGCCAGCTACACACCCAAGTGAAACACCTTCCTCAGGTGCGAGTAGGCGACAGAACCTTCAGCGTTATTTGGTAGGGCCGAATGCGGCTTTACGAATGGTGAGGCCATAAAAAGTACAGGCGATAGGCAGTCCCCTGCTGAAAGATCACAGTTGGCCCTTGCAGCCCATGGGCATCAGTCTTTCACCTCACCCCCTTGCAAATCAGGCAAGCAGTCTGAGCCCCAAGTCATGCAGCAGTCTCTTCTGCTTTTTGATGACTTCATAGATGAGCACATGGGAGGACCACCATAGCACGTCTCGGATGATGACGAAACACAGGTGCCAACTGCTGCGGCTTTCTGCAGTCTGCAGACCGCCAAGGAGGGCAGGGTTGAAGACTGGTTAGAAAATGATGTGAAGGATGATAATGTCCTCGACCCCACATGGAATCAAGATCATGCGAGTGACCTGTGTAGTTCGGAGGAAGAGGCAGTGGTCGCACAGAGCCACTAGCACAGCAAAAAATGGAAGCAGGCTACAAAAGCGGAGCAGCCGTCCCCTAGACAGTACACCTGCTACTGCCCACCGCACCAAGGGACTGAGCACACCAAAGTCAGCTCCAAGGAGTTTCCTGGCATGTCAGTTCTTCAGACAATGTGCTGACGACAAGACACAAGTGGTTTGCACCATGTGCAATCAGCGTTCTAAACCTGAGCATAACCTGCATGACCAGGCATCTAAGTGCAAAGAATGAGCTGCAGTGGAGTAGACACCTCAAAAACCAAGAAAGGTTTCTGGCTCCTCCTGCTTCCTTTTCTGCTGCAGTCTCGGCCTCTTCATCCCCCTCTGGAGTGACAGTCGCACCTGCCACCCTGCAAACAGAGAATGTGGCAGCAACGCTATCACCTGGGTCACCACGCATCTCCACAATGTCCCATGGAAGCGTTCAGCTATCTATCTCCCAAACACTGGAGCGAAAGAGAAGTACCCCCCAACCAACCCGCGATCCCTGGCCCTGAATGCCAGCATTTTCCAATTCCTGGCCTTTGAAATGCTGTCATTCTGTCTGATGGACACGGACAATTTTAAGAATCTGATGGCGGTGGCTGTCCTACAGTATGCTGTGCCCAGCCACCACTACTTTTCCAGGCGAGCCATCCCTTCCCTGCACAACCAAGTGGGGGACAAAATCAGGTGTGCACTGCGGAACGCCATCTGTGGCAAGGTCCACCTAACTACGGATACGTGGACCAGTAAGCACGGTCAGGGGCGTTATATCTCCCTAACAGCACACTGGGTAAATGAAGTGGCGGCTGGGCCTGAGGTGGATAGCAGTTTGGTGCATGTCCTTCCACCTCCAAGGATTGCAGGGCATTTCTCTTTGTCTTCTGTGGCTTCCTCCTCCTACTCCGCTTCCTCATTCTTTACCGCCTCCTCATCCGGTCAGCGTAACACCTTCACCATCAACTTCAGCACAGCCAGGGGTAAACGACAGCAGGCAGTTTTGAAACGTATCTGTTTGGGGGAACAAACCCCACACCACGCAGGAGCTGCGGACGGGCATAGAACAACTGACAGATGAGTGGTTGGTGCCAGTGAGCCTCAAGCCCGGCCTGGTGGTGTGCGATAATGGGCGAAATCTCGTAGCAGCTCTGGGCCTAGCCGGTTTGACGCACATCCCTTGCCTGGCGCATGTGCTGAATTTGGTGGTGCAGAGGTTCCTGAGAAATTAGAGCTGCTGCAGAAAGTGTGTGCCGTCTGTGCGCGCTTTTGGCGTTCTCACCCTGCTGCTGCTTGTCTGTCAGCGCTACAGCGTAACTTCGGCCTTCCCGCTCACCGCCTCATATGCGATGTACCCACATGCAGGCCAGACTGTGCGAGCAGCAGCAGGCGATAGTGTAGTTTCAGCTGCATCACGCACGGGTGAGTCGCTCTGAGGAACAGCACCACTTAATCACCAATGAGTGGGCCTCCATGCGAGACCTGTGTGCCTTGTTGCGCTGTATTGAGTACTCCACCAACATGGCCAGTGCCGATGACGCCATTCTCAGCATTGCTATCCTAATTCTATGTCTCCTTGAAATAATACTTTGGGCGATGATGGAAGAGGATGTGGCACAGGAGGAGGAAGAGGGATCATTTATAATGGTTTCAGGCCAGTCTTTCACAAGTGGATCCGAGGGTGGGTTCCTGCACCAACATACGCCAAGTACACATTTGTCCAGCCAGGGCACAGTTCTGGAGGATGACGAGGTGGAGTATGAGGAGATGGAGGAGGAGGAATCGTGTTCACAGCAGTGTGGCACCCAAACCAGCTCATGGCCATCACTGGTGCGTGGATGGGGGGATACAGAGGACACAGACGATACACCTCCCACAGTGGACAAATTGTTGTTGCCTCTGTGCAGCCTGGCACACATGAGCGATTACATGCTGCAGTGTCTCTGCAACGACCGCCGAGTTGGCCACATTCTAACTTGTGCTGGTTACTGGGTGGCCACACTGCTGGATCCCTATTAAAAGTACAACGTACCATCTATAATTCTGTCACTGGAACGTGATTGTAAGATGCGCGAGTACAAGCTCACGCTGGTAGACGCTCTGCTGATGGCATTTCTACCTGACAGCGGGGGCACAGTGGAAGCACAAGGCGAAGGCAGAGGAGGAGGAAGAGGTCTTCAACGCAGCTGGGGCACCACCAGCACCTCAGAAGGCAGGGTTAGCATGGCCGAAATGTGGAAAAGCTTTGTCAGCACGCCACAACAACCAGCACCACTAGCTGATATGGAACGTCTTAGCAGGAGGCAGCATTTCAACAACATGGTGGAGCAGTGTGTGTGCACACGCCTACACGTACTGACTAATGGGTCTGCCCCCTTCAACTTCTTGGTCTCCAAATTGGGCACATGGCCTGAGCTTGCCCTTTACGCCTTGGAGGTACTGGCCTGCCCTGCAGCCAGTGTATTGTCTGAACGTGTTTTTAGCACGGCAGGGGAGCGTTATCACAGATAAGTGCAGCTGCCTGTCCACAGCCAATGTGGACAAGCTCACCTTCATTAAACCAGGCATGGATCCCACAGGACTTGTCCGTACCTTGTTCAGAATAGACATGTATGCCGGCCTCACCCAGCCATTGTTGTACTCCAGCGCACTTTCTCTTAGTTTTATTTTTTATATTTCCCAATGTCTACCCAAATAAAATAAAAAATGTAAAAAAATTATAAAATAAAAACAAAAACTAAATCCAGCGTTGGCTACTTCCTCCTTCTCCACCCCCGCTTCCGCCTACACCACCACATTTACCACCTTCTCAACCTCCTACTTCCTATGGACCTCCTCCTGCTAGATCAAGATTATTATTTTTTATTTTTACGTATTTTACATTACTTTAAGTCATTTCCCTATCCACATTTGTTTGCAGGGCACTTTACCATGCTCTTAACCAGATTTTGCTGCCTTTTGCAGCCCTCTATCCCTTTCCATGACTTTTTTAGAGCCATTATAGTGCTCCAAAGTTCGGGTTCCCATTGACTTTTTTGCGAAGTTCGTCCGAACCCGTCAAACCCGATCTTCCAGGTGTCCGCTCAACTCTACTCCCTATGTTCCAGGAGCGGGCGGGTGTCTGACATGTGAGTTCGGCATCTCGTCTGTTCCGCTCTGTTCTCCCGTTGTCGACTACTCGCGAGATTAGAAGGACGTCTCCTTGTTGTTCTCGTATCGTTTTCTGAAGTGAGAGGTATTGAATGTAAGTCCACTTACTTTGGATACTTTACAGTTTTTGTTGCATGGCCATGCTGATATTTATCCAGGTCATTTTGAAATGAGCATATATGAAAAACCATACGCGTTTCGAGGTGAATCTCTACCTCTTCCTCAGTGGTTCTGTTCAAACTGCAAAGACCTGGTCTTTTATATTGGAACTCCGTTGAAGCAAATAAGTGGAATGGATCACTGGATTCAAAAATGTAAAATCAGGACCATTGCGGTTTTTCTGTGTTTTTGATGCGTTTTCTTTATATATATATGCGTTTTTTTGCATATAGTTGCAAAATAGGTTGATAATGAAAACCTATAGATTTGTTTGTTGTTATATCGTCACTTGGATAAAATTGTCATCCAATAGGGAGCTATGTCATCAATGTTATCATCAGAATGCAAGTCACACCAAAATATGACTTATAACTTAACTTCTCACTATATTTATGTTTCAACGTCTTTAGATGTCATAAAATAAAATACAAATATAAATACAAAGGCTTCAGTGATGTAGAAGAAGCAGGAAAATAAAAGTTAATGAACATGTAATACACACTCCTTTTTATTGTTGACTCATCACTCCCAGGCTCTAGCAATCAACTTACCTGCTGAACAAATAGCATCTTCCCTTGTTTATAGCTGACCTTGTGTTACTTGCTAGTCCCAAGCCATGTTGGGTACCTAAGTTAATGTCCTGGAAAGGCAGATGTGACAAAAAATGTGCCTTCTAAAAAATCTACCTAAGTGGCCTTATTTGCATTTTTTAACAGGATGCATCGTAATGGTCTGGGAACTAAACAGGCTATTTATGAGCAATAAATCCAAAAGAAGGAAATGGATTGTAAAACTGAATGATAATATACCAGTAATTAATTACTCGTTTTCTAATTACCCATTATCACATAAAAGGTAGATGAAGTCAATCAAGGTAAATTAATGAAATTTGTTGTTCTTGAGGAATGTACCATTAATAACATGCCCTAGGGCTTGGTTTGGATAGACATGGAAATATCACAATAAAAGATTGTTTGTAAAGAATGAATGCAAATGTATAACTTTTTTTTTCTTTTTATTCTTTTTAAATGTAATTGTGATTTCATAAATTTACTGCATAATTCCAAACATTTGAATCAAGTTTGAGAATAAGTATGCAAAAGGAATATGAACACAGATTCTTTAAATTAACTTTATGTTTATATTGAGTATTTTCACATTACACTTGTGATGTACTCTAAGTCTTGATTATCCAGACAGAGGCCAAAAGAGTGTTTCTCCTTGGCCTCCATCTGGCTTCTATATGTCAGTATACTGAAAAAAATACTGAATAGCACAGTCAACTACACTATCTCATATAATGGTATCCATCAGGTACTGTACATCACTTTAATGTATACGTTAAACAGAGGGCATAAACATAATGTGAATGGAGCCTAAGCTATAGATGAATACAATGCCTTAGGGCTATTTTGTTTACTGTGTTATAGGTAGAATACAAGCTATTATAAATGGTGGGCAGTAGTGATGAGCGAGCACCAAAGTATTCGGCCCGAACACATTGCTATATTTGTGTGCTCGGCCGAGCACCCAAGTATAATAGAAGTCAATAGGAAACAACCAGGCACCCCCTGCTTGGAAGACAAGAGGGTGTCTGGTTCATAATAAAAGGTTAGAAATTGATGGATACCCCATCAAAATGGTTTGGAAACAGCATTATAAGAATGGCTGGATGCAGCTTAGACTCCAATTACATATGACATACAATAGACAACCACACAAAAGAAATATGCCAAAAGCCAGGTATGTGCAAGCCATTAATCTATCCATGAGACGGATAACAGACAGCATACCTTACAATGACAGCCTTGTGCAATATGAGATATTCCAAACCAGCTCTCATCTGAATGAGAACCAGTAAACCTCAAAGTAATTTTGCATCTGTTGGATGGCTTGGGTGGACCTGCACCTAGATTTACCGCTTATGGACCGGGTTCATTTTCACCTTAAGGACCAGGCCATTTTTTACAAATCTGACCAGTGTCACTTTAAGTGGTAATAACTTTAAAACGCTTTGACTCCAGGCCATTCTGACATTGTTTTTTCGTCGCATATTGTACTTCATGACATTGGTCAAATGGAGTCAAAACAATTCATTTTTATTTATAAAAAAATACCAAATTTGCCAAAAATTTAGAAAAATTTGCAAATTTCCAAGTTTCAATTTCTCTACTTCTATAATACATAGTAATACCTACAAAAATTGTTATTACTTTACATTCCTCATACGTCAACTTCATGTGTGGATCATTTTGGGAATGACATTTTATTTTTTGGGGATGTTACAATGCTTAGAAGTTTAGAAGCAAATCTTAAAATGTTTCAGAAATGTTCAAAAACTCACTTCTCAAGGACCAGTTCAGGTCTGAAGTCAAATTTACCTTTTTTGCAGATTTTCCATTTGAATAATTTGTTTCCAGTTACAAAGCAAGAGTAAACAGCCAAACAAAACTCAATATTTATGGCTCTGATTCTGTAGTTTACAGAAACACCCCATATGTGGTTGTAAACCGCTGTACGGGCACACGGCAGGGCGCAGAAGGAAAGAGATGCCATACGGTTTTTGGAAGGCAGATTTTGCTGGTCTGGTTTTTTGACATCATGTCCCATTTGAAGCCCCCCTGATGCACCCCTAGAGTAGAAACTTCAGAAAAGTGACTCCATTCTAGAAACTACACCCCTCAAGGTATTCAAAACTGATTTTACAAAGGTTGTTAACCCTTTCCACAAGAATTAATGGAAAATAGAGATACAATTTCAAAATTTTATTTTTTTGGCAGATTTTTCGATTGTAATAATGTTTTTCCAGTTACAAAGCAAGGGATAACAGCCAAACAAATCTCTATATTTATGGCTCTGATTCTGAAGTTTACAGAAACACCACATATCTGGTCGTAAACCGCTTTGCAGTACTGGAGACCATATCTCCAGAAGGATACTGATACTTTGGAGAGAGTTCAGAGAAGAGCTACTAAACAAGTACATGGATTGCAGGATAAAACTTACCAGGAAAGATTAAAGGACCTTAACATGTATAGCTTGGAAGAAAGACGAGACAGAGGGGATATGATAGAAACTTTTAAATACATAAAGGGAATTAACAAGGTAAAAGAGGAGACAATATTTAAAAGAAGAAAAACTGCTACAAGAGGACATAGTTTTAAATTAGAGGGGCAAAGGTTTAAAAGTAATATCAGGAAGAATTACTTCACTGAGAGAGTAGTGGATGCATGGAATAGCCTTCCTGCAGAAGTGGTAGCTGCAAATACAGTAAATGAGTTTAAGCATGCATAGGATTGGCATAAGGCCATCCTTCATATAAGATAGGGCCAAGGGCTATTCATAGTATTCAGTATATTGGGCAGACTAGATGGGCCAAATGGTTCCTATCTGCCGACACATTCTATGTTTCTATGTACGGGCACACGGCAGGGCGCAGAAGAAAAGGAATGCCATACGTTTTTTTGAAGGCAGATTTTGCTGGACTGGTTTTTTGACATTATGTCCCATTTGAAGCCCCCCTGATGCACCCCTAGAGTAGAAACTCCAAAAAAGTTATCCCATTTTAGAAACTATGGGATAGGGTGGCAGTTTTGTTGGTACTATTTTAGGGTACATATGATTTTTGGTTGCTCTATATTACACTTTTTGTGAGGCAAGGTAACAAGAAATTGCTGTTTTGGCACAGTTTTTATTTTTTGTTATTTACAACATTCATCTGACAGGTTAGATCATGTGATATTTTTATAGACCAGGTTGTCACGGATGCGGCGATACCTAATATGTATACTTTTTTTTATTTATGTAAGTTTTACACAATAATTTCTTTTTTGAAACAAAAAAAAATAATGTTTTAGTGTTTCCATAGTCTGAGAGCTATAGTTTTTTCAGTTTTTGGGCGATTATCTTGCGTAGGCTATAATTTTTGTGGGATGAGATGACGGTTTGATTTGCACTATTTTGGGGTGCATGTGACTTTTTGATCGCTTGCTATTACACTTTTTGTGATGTAAGTTGACAAAAAAAGGCTTTTTTTACACCGTTTTTATTTTCATTTTGTTACGGTATTCACCTCAGGGTCATGTGATATTTTTATAGAGCCGTTCGATACGGACGCGGCGATACCTAATATGTATCCATTTTTTTTATTTATGTAAGTTTTAAGGTCAATATACCAGGAAGGATGCGCAGTAAAGGAGGAGCAGGCAAAGGATCGTCAGAGAACAGGATCAGGTAAGTACACAGGTATCCAACAACTGCCAGGAACCACAGGCAACCTGTGGCCAGCAGGCTGCCGGTATTTATAGTGGGGAGTGAGGGTCATGTGACGTGGCCAGCGTCACATGACCGACAGACCAACCAGTCGAGAACCCAGTGATCAGCTCGGCGCTCAAAGCAGACCTAGGAGCAGGGAGCCTCCCAGCTAGCGAAGCCGCCCTGGGAACGAGGTCAAACACAGATCCTCGCTCCTGAAGCTAAGCAGCAGGTCTGCGGCTGATGGGAGACCGAGTGTGCCTTCGGCACCCCGTTACAGATAGGACTATGTTCTCATCAGGGGCTTTTATGCCCCTTTGGATGCAACCCATTATCTTTTTGGCCTTGGCAGCAGCTGCCTGACACTGGTTTTTACTGCTTAGTTTGCTGTTTATAAAAATTCCTAGGTCCTTTTCCATGTCAGTGTTACCCAGTGTTTTATCATTTAGTATTTACGGGTGACTTGCATTATTCCTTCCCATGTGCATAACCTTACATTTGTCAGTGTTAATCCTCATCTGCCACTTCTCTGCCAGAGCCTCCAATCTATCCAGATCCATCTGTAGCTGTATAGTGTCCTCTTCAGTGTTAATTACTTTACACAGTTTAGTGTCATCTGCAAAAATGTATATTTTACTGTGCAAGCCTTCTACAAGATCATTAATAAATATATTGAAGAGAATTATGCCCAATTTTGACCCTTGAGGTACTCCGCTAGTGACAGTGACCCAATTTGAGTGTGCACCGTTAATAAGCACCCTCTGTTTTCTATCATTGAGCCAGTTACTTACCCAAATACAGAATTTTTTTCCCAGTCCGAGCATTCTCATCTTATATACTAACCTTTTATGTGGTACAGTGTCAAATGCTTTGGAGAAATCCAGATATACGACATCCATTGATTTGCCTCTGTCAAGTCGAGAACTTACCTCCTCATAGAAACTAATTAAATTAGTTTGACATGACCGATCCCTCATGAAGCCATGCTGATATGATGTTATTTGCTTGTTTTCATTGAGAGCCTCCAAGATAGCATCTCTTAACCACCTCAGCTCCCCTAGCTTAAACACCCTTAATGACCAGGCCACTTTTTACACTTCTGCACTACACTACTTTTACAGTTTATTGCTCGGTCATGCAACTTACCACCCAAATGAATTTTACCTCCTTTTCTTCTCACTAATAGAGCTTTCATTTGGTGGTATTTTATTGCTGCTGACATTTTTACTTTTTTTGTTATTAATCGAAATTTACCAATTTTTTGCAAAAAAATGACATTTTTCACTTTCAGTTGTAATTTTTTTTTTTAAAAAAACGACATCCATATATAAATTTTTCTCTAAATTTATTGTTCTACATGTCTTTGATAAAAAAAAAAATGTTTGGGTAAAAAAAAAAATGGTTTGGGTAAAAGCTATAGCGTTAACAAACTATGGTACAAAAATGTGAATTTCCGCTTTTTGAAGCAGCTCTGACTTTCTGAGCACCTGTCATGTTTCCTGAGGTTCTACAATGCCCAGACAGTAGAAACACCCGACAAATGACCCCATTTTGGAAACGGAAAGTAGACACCCTAAGGTATTTGCTGATGGGCATAGTGAGTTCATAGAACTTTTTATTTTTTGTCACAAGTTAGCAGAAAATGATGATTTTTTTATATTTTATTTTTTTCTTACAAAGTCTCATATTCCACTAACTTGTGACAAAAAATAAAAACTTCCATGAACTCACTATGCCCATCACGAAATACCTTGGGGTGTCTTCTTTCCAAAATGGGGTCACTTCTGAGGTTGTTATACTGCCCTGGCAATTTAGGGGCCCTAATGCATGAGAAGTAGTTTGAAATCAAAATGTGTAAAAAATGACCTGTGAAATCCGAAAGGTGCTCTTTGGAATGTGGGCCCCTTTGCCCACCTAGGCTGCAAAAAAGTGTCACACATCTGGTATCGTCGTACTCAGGAGAAGTTGGGCAATGTGTTTTGGGGTGTCATTTTACATATACCCATGCTGGGTGAGAGAAATATCTCGGTCAAATGCCAACTTTGTATAAAAAAATGGGAAAAGTTGTCTTTTGCCGAGATATTTATCTCACCCAGCATGGGTATATGTAAAATGACACCCCAAAACACATTGCCCAACTTCTCCTAAGTACGGCGATACCAGATTTGTGACACTTTTTTGCAGCCTAGGTGGGCAAAGGGGCCCACATTCCAAAGAGCACCTTTAAGATTTCACAAGTCATTTTTTAGACATTTTGATTTCAAACTACTTCCCACACATTAGGGCCCCTAAATTGCCAGTGCAGTATAACTACCCCACAAGTGACCCCATTTTGGAAAGAAGACAGCCCAAGGTATTTCGTGATGGGCATAGTGAGTTCATGGAAGTTTTTATTTTTTGTCTCAACCCGTACTCCAGACTGGGCGGTGAAAGGGGGAACTACAGGTGCGGCTAAAGTTGGGGACTGCCAATCAGGGTTTTCCAGCACCTCAGGGACTCTAGGGGCTCTACGGGCCTGTCTGTGCGGTTAACTATTGCACGTGCCACCGTACCAGCTTTAACTGCCCTTCTGGTGCTCGCCACTTCACCATGTTGTACGGCAGTGCTGGTACTAGGTCCAGGGAGGGCTGCGCTGCTGGTGTATGCCTCACCACGTAATCCGACACCGTCAGCCCCACTCTGCTGCCCTTGAAGCGGATCCTGCGCAACCTGTGGTCTAGCAACAAGGGGCCGGGTACGCCTGGTGCTATCAGGGACCTCAACCTCCTCGTCCGAACTTTGGGTCAGACTGCCACTGCTTTCTACAGGTTCATATTCTGACCCGCTAGATTCGTCAGATGAGGGTTCCCATTCCTCATCCGACTGGGTCAGAAGCCTGTAGGCCTCTTCAGAAGAATACCGCCTGTTTGACATTTGGACTACTAAATTTAGGGGTATTCCCTGAGACTACCCAAGAAAAAAAGCAAGCCTGTCTTACAAATGGGAGGCTAGCGAAGTACCGGAGGCCGCTGCGATTGATAAAAAATATCAAAACTGATTTTTTTATCGCCGCAGCGCTTGTAAAGTGATTGTGCAGTGATCAAAAAAATATAATTTTTTTGTCACTGCGGCGGGGCGGGCGTGGGTGAACGCACGTGTGGGCGACCGATCAGGCCTGATCGGGCAAACACTGCGTTTTGGGTGGAGGGCGAACTAAGGTGACACTAATACTATTATAGATCTGACTGTGATCAGTTCTGATCACTTACAGATACTATAAAAGTACAAATGCTGATTAGCGATAATGACCCACTTTACAAGCGCTAGCGCCCAGACTGCGGTGCGGTGGGCTGGGTGCTAAACGATCGCTAACTACCTAACCAAGGGGCCTAAACTATCCTAAACCTAACAGTCAATACTAGCGGGGAAAAAAAGTGACAGTTTACACTGATCACTTTTTTCCCTTTCACTAGTGATTGACAGGGGTTATCAAGGGGTGATCAAGGGGTTAATTGGGGTGATGGGGGGTGATCTGGGGTTCCCTTTTTTAATTTTGCTCCTAGGTTCCTTGGACCCTTTGAAGTAATGAGGAGGATTATAGAAGTGGCATATAAGTTACGCCTGCCTCTCTCTCTGCGTATTCCTAATACGTTCCACATGTCCTTGCTAAAACCAGCAGTACTTAATCGCTTCTCGACAGCTCCTTCTACTCCAACTCCAGTATCTGAAGATTCTGCCGAGACATTTGAGGTCAAAGACATCCTGGACATCAAGAAGCGTGGTAAGACCTACTATCTTGTGGACTGGAAAGGGCTTTGGTCCTGAAGAGAGGTCTTGGGAACCAGAGGAAAACATTCATGCTCCGAGCCTGAATAAAAAGTTTCTGTCTCAAGAAGAGGGGGCGTAAGGGGGGGTCCCGGGCACCATGTTCAGCGGTGATCTGCAGCCGGTGCTTCCTATTCACCGCTGTAGTCCTGGGCTCTGTCTGTGTGGGTGCTGTTGTTCTGGGATCCACTCCACAGTTTGCTCTCAGCCCTGGCCACAGCATACTTGTTTCCTGCAGCACTTCCTTAAGGGCCTGCGCACGTCACTTCCTGGGCTTTATGGGTTTTATCGACAACTGTGAATTTAGGTAGCATAGCCAGAAATTGCATAAATAACTGGTGCTTTTTTGGTATTTCTTCCTCTATTTGTATGCTTTTTGAAACAAAACATATTCTCTCTCTCTGTCTTTTCACATCGGCTGCGTGTGTAAGATCTTCCTGGTGCAATGGTGTCCCTGAGCTCATCACGCTGAGCCAACCAATTCCACTTCTCTGCAGCCTACTGTTACAGTTGTTCCCCTTCTTACCACCGCGGTCCCGGGCGCTGTGTTAAGCGGTTATCTGAGGCCGATGCTTTCTATTCACCGCTGCAGTCCTGGGCTCTATGTGTGGGTGCTGTTGTTCTGGGATCCGATCCACAGTTTGCTCTCAGCCCTGGCCACATCATGCTTGCTGCTTGTTTTCTGCAGCACTTCCTTAAAAGCTGGTGCGCGTCACTTCCTGGGCTTTATGGGTTAGGTCATGTGACCTTGCTGATCTATCCTAGCTCTCCTGTGCATATATAAATGTCTCAGCCCCCTTCTTAGATGCCTCAGTGTCAAGGTCCTTGTGTCCTGTTAAGGTTCCTGATTTCATCTTGTGTTCTCGTGTTCCTAATTCGTATCTGTATTCCTGGACTCTACCTGTTATATCCCTACCTGCTTGACTTGACTCTCCTGTTGCCGACCCAGATTGCCTTACCTGTACCTGTGCCACCTGCCCTGACCTTTTGCCTGTCTGACTACCCCTCTGCCTCATCCTTCGGTCCTGCACCTCTGGAACCTTTCTAAGGTACCTCCTGGTCCACCTGGACCATCTGCCTTGTGTGCCTATCCTCCTCAAGAGGTAGCAACCTGGTGTTCCCCTCAGTAAAGTCTATCCCCACCATCAGGGATACTGTGAGCATACAGGGGTTCACTTAGAAAACACCCTTAGAGGAGGTAGGACACATGGCACAGTGGGTTCACACCCGTTGGTTCGTGACACCTCATATACACAGAAAGATAAACTGCAGCTGCACCTCCTCTTTTTGCCTTATTTAATACATTACTTTAGTTGATGACTGAGCCTACAGGTATAAAAATGTGTACCACATGCTACTGGAACTTTCATCTATTCATAGGGACTACTATTTCTTGAAAATGGTTTGATGAAACCATCAGGGATCTAAAAAAGAAAGGGCGCAGATTAGAAAGACAGTGGCGTAAATCGGGGTCCAAGGAGCTAAAATCTAGCCTAGACCTTCACCTCAAACAATATCAAGAAGCAATAACCAAGAAAATATCAGACTTCATCTCGCACAAAATATCTATGGCCAAGAACAGAGATGCTCAACTCTTTTATACAGTCGAAACACTCTGCAATCCTTCATGCCTAAAGCCACCAGCCACATTCTCCAGGGAAAGATGTGAAGAATTCTCTGTCTTCTTCACGAACAAAGTGTCTACCATCCGGGCCAGCATTATACCAGCAACATCAATTGACCCTTGGTCCTCGCATGTGCCTATTGCCGTACGACCATGGCAAGTCTTTGACACTCTGAGCAAAGAAGTTTTTGGTATTCTCATCCAAAGTATTACTACCTGTGACCTGGATCTTGGCCCAACTGGTCCCTTAATGCAATGCTCAAAATTGATCAGACCAGCACTACACAAAATAACCCAGTGCGCCTTGCAAAAGGGACTATTCCCAGAGGAACTAAAGAAAGCAATCATAAAACCCCTCTTTAAGAAACCATCACTGGATCCGGATTCTGTGGCCAACTACAGGCCTGTGGCAAACTTACCATTCCTATAAAAAGTTATAGAGAAGGCAGTTGCCAAACAGCTAGAAGCCAGACTTACAGATATCAACATATTTTATACCTTTCAGTCAGGATTCAGGAAAAGGCACAGCACTGAAACGGCACTAGTCCGAGTAATTAATCATCTACTTACAGCAAGAGACAAAGTTGAGTGCTCAATTCTGATTCTTCTTAACTTGTCTGCAGCTTTTAATACCGTGGATCATGAAATATTAATCGAGCAATTGAAGAATTACTGTGGCCTAGGGGGTGCTGTTCTCAGCTGGTTTCAATCCTTCCTATCTGGCAGGTCACAGCAAGTGTGCCTGGGCACCCTCTACTCTAATCCTGTGCCACTTACTTATGGAGTCCCACAGGGGTCAGTGTTATTGCCGTTACTCTTTGCAGTCTATATGCTCCCTATGGGCAAAATTGTCCAGAACTATGGCTTAGGTTACCATTGTTACGCAGACGGCACACAACTGTATCTGTCCTTCAAGCCTGGCACTCAAGACCCATCAGCATCCATCAATGCCTGTCTAGTGGAATTACAAAACTGGATGAACACCAGCTGGCTGAGGCTGAACTCGGACAAAACAGAGGTGTTGGTAGTAGGTGGTCCTCACATGGTGGATAAAGTCCAAAAGTCCTCACACTTCAAACTAGCAATTGGGGGAGATACCGTGCAATATAAAGACTTTGTGCAAAACCTGGGGGTTATCCCGGATGGAAAGCTAACACTCAGACAGCAGGCATCAGCGGTCGTCAAATCCTCTTTCTTCCATCTGAGAAATATAGCGAGAATTAAACACCTTATCCCAGCAGAAGACCTGCCTACACTAATTCATGCATTTGTATCCTCCCGCCTGGACTACTGCAATGCCCTATTCATCGGATCCCCAGATAAAGTTATGCGCTCATTACAACTAGTACAGAAAGCAGCAGCCAGACTCCTAGCCAATGCCCCACGTGGCTCACACATCTCCCCAGTACTGCAAACTCTTCACTGATTGGCAGTAAAATGGAGAATCCATTTTAAGATCTGCCTGATAACATTCAAGGCACTAAACCATAGGGACCCAAGTACATAGCGGATCTATTGGAACTTTATGCCCCTACACGGCCCCTCTGCTCCACCAATAAGATGAATTTGGTTATTCCCAGGATCCACTTAAAATCATTTGGTGCATGGGCATTTTCCTATGCAGCCCCTACTCTGTGGAACTCCCACAATCAATGCGAGAGGCCCCTTCTGTGGACAACTTTAAGATAAGGCTAAAAACCCACCTCTTACCCCGAGCCTTTGAGACTGCAGAATGCAGGGTCACATCGCTTTGAGTCCCCAGCGAGAAAAGCGCTATAAAAATATAATTATTATTATTATTATTATTATAATTTGTAAAACTAGCGAGTTTTTCTATTTAACACACTTAACACTACTATATTCCACAGTGCTTTACAGTCATTAGCATCAAGCTGTCCCCAATGGAGCTCACAATCTAAGGTCCCTTTCAGTATGTTTTTGTAGTGTGGGATAGTGTTGATCACGAATATTCTAATTGCGAATTTTAATCGCGAATATCGGCACTTCGAGAATTCGCGAATATTTTGAATATCGGAAAATATATTCGTAATCGCGAATATTCGATTTTTTATATAATACCAGTTCATGTGAATTTTTATGCGAATTCTTTAGGCGAATTTTATGCGAATTTTCGCAATCAAGAAAATAATGCCTAGAGATCATGAATTTGCGAATTCTCGAATATATGGTGAATATTCGCCCAAATATTCGCGAAATATCGTGAATTCGAATATTGCCCCTGCCGCTCATCACTAGTGTGGGAGAAAACTGGAGTACCCAGAGGAAACCCACACAATCACAGGGAGAACATACAAACTCCATGCAGATGTTGTCCTTGTTCAGACTCAAACCCCAGAGCTGCAAGGCACCAGTGCTAAGCACTGAGCCACCATGCTGCCCTTCTATGTTAGTTCCTTGGTACCATGTGAACAGAGCTGGAACCTCCCGTTGTCAGTTATAAATATGTTCTATGCACCTGGCTCTTAGGAGCCTTTGATCGTCTGTGATTCACTAACTGGCCCCATAATGTGATAATGTGATCACTGCGCTAAGAACACAGCTGCATGGGATATGTTAATGGTACTTTGTTCAAAGCAAGGAAGACAATATTTTTCACTGGTCCCAGAAAACACACAAAGTAAATATCTCTCTGAAAACACAATTTATATAATTACCAAAACACATTATTGCATTGGAAGTTTTTTTTTTTTTTTTTATCCAAGCAATTTTACCACCACTATTATAAAAGATAATCAGAAGTCGCTGTTGTCTACCAGTATTGTATACTGAATGTAATGATGTTCTTTCATGCTCTGATCTATGGAGATACAGGAACAGGATGAATGTCAGTTTAATGTCCCAGATATGCAGATTTTGTCCGGGGATGGGAAATGTCTTTTAATCTAGCAAGATATTTTATTCTCCAGAACACATTGTTCGGAAGAAGATGAACTGTGTGTGATCGGAGATTAGTGATGAGCCTGCCTTGTGGACATCAAGAGTTTGCTTGATAAATGAATTTCCATAACAAAGCCAGGCCAACAGAGGTTTCTGTAAATCTAAAATCTTTCGTTCCAAAACTTCAACTGAGTTGCAATTGGCAATTGGCATGACCGCATAATGTGGTAGCAACACATTAGACATGGATGATCGCCAACTGTAAAGTGACCGCATGGCTAAATATAAAAGGGCTTATTTATAAATGTGTCTGAAGGAATTGGTGTTGCTGGCTTAAAAGCTGCCAGAATTGTTCGCCCAATTTAATAAAATGTTGTAAGGGTAATGGGGCAGCATAGGTTGAGCTTTATCTAGATAACTAATATCGAATGGTTGTGTAGCCATTATTTTAATCTCATGCATAACAGTCAGTTGTCAGTGCCCAATTTCATCATGAAAGGTGGGTGGATTTAGCATTGAAGGCAACCTGTCACGTTGAGCATGATGTTGAGCTGAGCAGATATATAGTTTTATAGGAAAAGATTCAGTAAAACTTATATTTTGTTCATTTACATCCCTGGTCTATATGGGAATCCAGGGGCTGATCCTATTATTGATTGACAGATATCAGTATTTATACCATTGTACAGGAAAGCCTGATGATCACTGAGTAAGTAGGACTCTCACTGGACTCCTGAGCACGGAAAGAGCAGAGATTTAAATGAATAAATTAGGTTACTTCACACTTGCGTTTTTTATTGAGATCCAGCAGAGAATCTCAATCCATTTAGGATGTCTTCCATTCCGGCAACATTCCATTTTGTGACCGGACAGAGAAATAGCAAAATCATTAGGCATAGCCAAAACAACTGTTTGGAACATTCTTACAAAGAAGGAACACACCTGTGAGCTCACCCTTCACAACAGTTTGCCAGATCAAGAACACTCTCCAGGAGGTAGGTGTACTGTATGTGTGTCAAAGTCAACAATCAAGAGAAGACTTCACCAGAGTGAATACAGAGGGTTTACCATAAGATGTAAACCATTGGTGAGCCTCAAAAACAGGAAGGCCAGATTAGAGTTTGCCAAATGACATCTAAAAAAGCCTTCACAGTTCTGAAACAACATCCTATGGACAGATGAGACCAATATCAACTTGTACCAGAGTGGTGGGAAGAGAAGAGTATGGAGAAGGAAAGGAACTGCTCATGATCCCAAGCATACCACCTCATCAGTGAAGCATGGTAGTGGTAGTGTCATGGCGTGGGCAAGTATGGCTGCCAATGGAACTGGTTCTCTTGTATTTATTGATGATGTGACTGCTGACAAAAGCAGCAGGATGAATTCTGAAGTGTTGGGGCAATATTATCTGCTCATATTCAGCCAAATGCTTCAGAACTCATTGGACGCGCTTCACAGTGCAGATGGACAATGACACAAAGCATACTGCAAAAGCAACCAAAACGTTTTTTAAGGGAAAGAAGTGGAATGTGATGCAATGGCCAAGTCAATCACCTGACCTGAATCCGATTGAGCATGCATTTCACTTGCTGAAGACAAAACTGAAGGGAAAATGCCCTAAGAACAAGCAGGAACTGAAGGCAGTTGCGGTAGAGGCCTGGCAGAGCATCACCAGGGATGAAACCCAGCATCTGGTGATGTCTATGTGTTCCAGACTTCAGGCTGTAATTGACTGCAAAGAATTTGCAACCAAGAATTAAAAAGTGAAAGTTTGAGTTATGATTATTATTCTGTCCCATTACTTTTGGTCCCTTAACAAGTGGGAGGTACATATGCAAGCTGTTGTAATTCCTACACCGTTCACCTGATTTGGATGTAAATACCCTCAAATTAAAGCTGACAGCCTGCAGTTAAAGCACATCTTGTTAGTTTCATTTCAAATCCATTGTGGTGGTGTATAGAGCCAAAAATGTTAGAATTGTGGCAATGTCCCAATATTTATGGACCTGACTGTATATTCATTAAAGGGGTATTTCCATCTTGCTATTTCATCCTCACCTTCAGCCAAGCTCTGGAGTTCACTTGCTGCTTCTAAGGCTGGGCGGGCTTAGGCAGTTTGAGTGAAGGCCGGCCACGCCTCTTTATGACATTACACTGAGAACTCAGTCTTTGCATGCTAATTCATGTGGATAGTATGAGTCATCAGCCTGCAGTGTCTGTGAGGCCCCTCCCCCCTGCTGGGGAATCACAGAGAGCTGTGATATGTGAGCTCAGTAGACAGTAACATGTGGCTGTCCTGCAGTCTAATACAGTTTTACACACAGAACCTGTCTTATCTTTTACAAACCCAATCTGTGTAGCAAAACAATAATTCACTAATATACTTTAGCCCAAAAGTATCTGTCTTCCCCAGTCCCCTACCAGCACTGTGGCTAAACTGCTTCTGTTAGAGCACTGCTAGATCTGTCTTCCCTGAACCGCTTCATATACAGCTTAGCTACATCTGTCTTCCCCTCCCTCAATAGCACTGTGGCTGAACCGCTTCATATACAGCTCTGCTACTTCTGTCTTCCCTGAACCGCTTCTTACACAGCCTGCTACATGTCTTCCCTGAACCGCTTCTTATACAGCCCTGCTACATCTGTCTTCCCTGAACCGCTTCATATACAGCGCTGTTACATCTGTCTTTCCTGAACCGCTTCTTATACAGCTCTGCTACATCTGTCTTCCTCAGTCCTCTATCAGCACTGTGGCTAAACTGCTTCTGATATAGCTCTTTTACATCTGTCTTCCCTGAACCGCTTCATATAAAAGCTCTGCTACATCTGTCTTCCTCTCCACTACCGGCACTGAGTTTCAATAACTTCAAATAAAGCTCTGCTACATCTATCTTCACTGAACTGCTTCATATACAGCCCTGCTACATCTGTCTTCAGTGAACCACTTTATATACCACTCTGCTACATTTGTCTTTCCTGAACCGCTACTTACACAGCCCTGCTACATCTGTCTTTCCAAGTCCCCTACCAGCACTGTGTCTAAACAGCTTCTGATACAGCTCTACTACATCTGTCTTCCCTGAACCGTTTCATATGCAGCTCTGCTACATCTATCTTCCTCTCCACTAACAGCACTGAGTTTCAATCACTTCAAATACAGTTCTGCTACATCTCTCTCTCTGCTACATCTGTCTTCCCTGAACCGCTTTATATACAGCTCTGCTACATCTGTCTTTCCTGAACAGCTTCTTATACAGCTCTACTACATCTGTCTTCCCCTAGCACTGTAGCTAAACCGCTTCTAATACAGCTCTACTACATCTGTCTTCCCTGAACCGCTTCATATACAGCTCTGCTACATCTTTCTTCCTCTCCACTACTGTCATGCCCTGCTCAGACTATGTACGGAGATCTGCCAGATTAGCAGCACGTGTCTAGTCATTTGTTTTGTTTTGGAGTCGTGCTAGATCCGCCTCCCTTCAGGTGCACTGGGTGGGGTCGTTGGTTTAAATTACTCCCCTCCCAGCGTTCCGTGCGGGTTATAGCTTCTGTCTGGCTGTGGAAACAAGGAGTGAAGGATTGGCTTTTCCTGCTCAGATAAGATAAGTAGGTTTCTTATTTCTTTGGTTTGCTGTCTAGGCTGTTTTTGTGCCGTCTGTCCCCTCCTCGTTCTGAGGGAGCAGGCTGTCCCTTTTTCCCCATCTCAGGGATTCTAGGGCATTCTCAGCCCAGGCACGAGGACACATTATTCCCACCTTCAGGGTCTGAATGTGGGCAAAGCAGAATAGGGAGAGCAGTTAGGGATTTTCTAGGAGGTGACCTTATACCCAGCTTCTCGCCTAGAAATATTGTTTGTTTAGTTATCGGTGTATCTTATATCCTGTCCACCGTGACATTATAACCCGCCCTACTTTGACTGCCATTACTCAGTGGTTTTGTGATGGCGTCAATTGATGCGTTAGTTGACCGCATGCAGGGATTATCTCTAGAGGTTGCGGATCTGCGTAGTTCGGTCACACAGTGTCAGAATGCTCTGGCATCAGGTGCAGGTCAAATTTGTGGGGAGCCTAAAGTCGCTCTTCCTGAGAGATTTGCAGGGGGTGCGGATGACTTCATCCGCTTTAAAGAGTCATGCAAATTGTATTTTCGGCTGCGTCCATCGTCGTCAGGTGATGAAAGTCAGAGGGTTGGTATAATCATTTCTCTGCTTAAAGGGGACGCGCAATCCTGGGCCTTTTCTCTGCTGCCCGGTTCTCTGTCCCTTCGGTCGGTGGAAGAATTTTTCAAAGCCCTGGGATTAATTTACGATGACCCAGATCTGGTCTCGATGGCGGAATCTAAATTGCGTAATTTATTACAGGGTGAACATACTGCAGAGGTTTACTGCGTTGAGTTTAGGAGATGGGCTACAGAGTCAGAGTGGAATGACCCCGCGTTACGTAGTCAGATTTGTCAGGGGTTATCTGAGAGATTGAAAGATGCCCTTGCTTTTCATGAGTACCCAGATTCTTTGGAGAATGCTATGTCTTTGGCAGTACGGTTAGATAGACGTATTAGAGAGAGATGTAAGGCTCCCTCTGTGCAAGGGATCCCTTCTGTGAGTGGTTTCGTCTCTACTGCTTCCCAGGGTGATGTTACAGGTAACTCTGGGGTAGGGGAGGAACCCATGCAGCTGGGTCAGGAATCTTTCCGTTCTGGTAGTAGAGCCTTTAGGAAATTGCACAAACTATGTTACTACTGTGGGAAAAGCGGTAATTTTGTTTTTGCTTGTCCTTTTGTTAAACCGCATGATGATAAGAAAGAGAAAAAAAAAACGTCCTGACTCTTGGTAGCGTGAATGGAGTGGTGGAGGAAGCAGGTATGCAAGCTCCCTGTAATACTCGTTTTCTCCTTCCAGCTATGGTGGCGCTAGACTCAAGAATTTTTTTTGTTGAAGTATTCATTGACTGTGGTGCTGGGGTAAATCTTATTGACTTTCTTTTCCTTCAAAATCTGGGTCTAAGTACTTGCACTTTAGAAAGAGAGATTCCGGTTTTTGCAATTGATTCTTCCCCTCTTTCTCAAGTCTCACTCATATTGCTCATGGTATTCAGTGAAGGGTGGGTGATTCACATGTTGAGATTATGTCTTTTTTTGTCATGAAGGATTTGCCCGCTCCTATAGTCTTAGGGTTACCGTGGTTGACAAAACATAACCCAATTATAGATTGGCAAGCAAGACAAATCTTTGGTTGGAGTGAATTTTGTTCGGATAATTGTCTTGGCACATCTATCTCTGGTGTATCCACTATGGCTCTACCTCAGTATCTCTCAGATTTTGCGGATGTCTTTTCGGAGGGTGGGGCTCAGGAATTACCCCCTCATCGTGACTATGATTGTCCAGTTAATCTCATCCCAGGGGCTAAGTTGCCAAAGTCTCGGTTTTACAATCTTTCTCACCCCGAAAGAGAGGTCATGCGGAAGTATATCGCCGAGAGTTTGGCAAAAGGTCATATTAGGCCATCTAAGTCTCTGGTGGCAGTAGGTTTATTCTTTGTAAAGAAAAAGGATGGATCGCTGAGACCTTGTTTGGATTTCCGGGAATTGAACCGTATTACGGTCCGGGATCCGTATCCCCTTCCTTTGATCTCCGACCTTTTTGATCAGATTGTTGGTGCCAAGGTGTTCTCCAAGTTGGATTTGAGAGGGGCCTACAATCTGATCAGAATCAAGGAGAGGGATGAGTGGAAAACGGCCTTCAATACGCACGAGGGTCATTTTGAGAATCTGGTTATGCCTTTTGAGTTGACGAACGCGCCAGCGATATTTCAGCGATTCGTCAATGACATTTTCCATCATTTGGTGGGGAGGTTCGTGGTAGTTTACTTGGATGACATTTTAATTTATTCTCCTGATCTGAAGACCCATCAGGATCATGTGAGACAGGTTTTGACGATCCTTCGGGAGAATAAATTATATGCCAAATTGAAGAAATGTGTATTTTCTGTGCAGGAGCTTCCGTTTTTGGGATATCTGCTTTCTGACTCTGGTTTTCGTATGGACCCCGAAAAGGTCCGGGCGGTTCTGGAATGGGACCGACCAGAGAATCAGAAAGCTTTGATGCGGTTTTTGGGGTTTACTAATTATTATAGAAAATTTATTTTGAACTATTCTACCATTGTAAGACCTATGACTGATATGACTAAGAAGGGCGCCGACGTCTCTGTCTGGTCGGATGAGGCATTGCAGGCCTTTTCGACTATTAAGGAGTGTTTTGCGTCTGCTCCCATTCTGGTGCAGCCCGATGTGTCTCAGCCATTCGTGGTGGAGGTTGATGCATCAGAAGTGGGGGTTGGAGTGGTGCTGTCGCAGGGTTCATCTCCTGGCAAGTGGGTCCCGTGTGCTTTTTTTTCCAAGAAGCTCTCGGTCGCCGAGAAGAATTATGATGTGGGAGATAGAGAGTTGCTGGCCATCAAGTTGGCCTTTGAGGAATGGCGTCACTGGTTGGAGGGGGCGTCTCATCCCGTTACAGTATATACGGATCATAAGAATTTGGCTTACCTGCAATCTGCCAAGCGTCTGAACCCTAGACAGGCCAGATGGTCACTGTTTTTTACCAGGTTCAATTTTGTGGTTACTTTTCGCCCGGGGGTTAAAAACGTCAAGGCAGATGCGTTGTCTCGCAGTTTTCCTGGGGGATGTGATTCAGAGGATCCTGCTCCGATTCTGGCTGATGGGGTGGTGGTCTCTGCTCTGTACCCCGAATTGGAGATGGAGGTGTTGGGAGCCCAGGAGGGGGCTCCTGGTTCTTGTCCCCCAGGGAGGTTGCTTGTTCCTAAAGGACTGCGATACAAGGTATTCCAGGAACATCACAATACTGTCCTTGCTGGACATCCTGGTGGTAAGTCCACCTGTGACCTTGTGTCGCGGAGGTTCTGGTGGCCCGGGTTACATAAGAGCATTGAGGATTACGTGGCAGCTTGTGAAACCTGTGCACGGTCAAAGGTTGCTCATACTCGACCAGCTGGTTCACTTCTTCCTTTGTCGATTCCGTCTCGTCCTTGGACGCACTTGTCTATGGACTTTATTACGGATCTGCCAAGTTCCTCCTGGAAAACAGTCATTTTGGTGGTAGTTGACCGTTTTAGTAAAATGGCTCACTTTATATCGTTAACTAGTCTGACTAATGCCAAGACTTTTGCGCAGATTTTTGTTGATAATATCGTGAAATTGCATGGTATTCCTTCGGATGTGGTTTCTGATAGGGGCACGCAGTTTGTCTCCAGGTTTTGGAGGACGTTCTGCTCTCGGCTTGGCATTCAACTTTCATTCTCTTCGGCTTTTCATCCGCAGTCGAATGGACAGACAAAGCGTACTAATCAAAACCTGGAGACCTACTTGAGGTGCTTTGTGGCTGAGAATCAGGAGGACTGGTCCTCATTCTTGTCCCTAGCAGAGTTTGCTTTGAATAACCGTAGGCAGGAGTCCACGGGTAAGTTGCCATTTTTTGGCACATACAGTTTTCATTCTCAGTTTGGTACCTTTTCTGGGACTAGTTCCTCTGGGATGCCAGAGGAGGAGAGATTTTCTTCTGCCTTGACTTCTATCTGGCGGAGGATCCAAGTGAATTTGGAGAAGATGGGTGAGAGGTATAAGCGAATGGCTGACAAGAGACGTGTGACTGGTCCGGACCTGTGTGTAGGTGATCTTTTGTGGCTGTCCACTAAAAATATTAAACTGAGAGTGCCATCTTGGAAACTGGGTCCAAGATTTATTGGTCCGTACAAAATATCTGCGGTGATTAATCCAGTAGCGTTTCGGCTGGATCTTCTGCAGACTTGAAATTACTCCCCTCCCAGTGTTCCGTGCGGGTTATAGCTTCTGACTGGCTGTGGAAGCAAGGAGTGAAGGATTGGCTTTTCCTGCTCAGATAAGATAAGTTGGTTTCTTATTTCTTTGGTTTGCTGTCTAGGCTGTTTTTGTGTCGTCTGTCCCCTCCTGGTTCTGAGGGAGCAGGCTGCCCCTTTTTCCCCTTTCACCATCTCAGGGATTCTAGGGTATTCTCAGCCCAGTCACGAGGACACATTATTCCCACCTTCAGGGTCTGAATGTGGGCAAAGCAGAATAGGGAGAGCAGTTAGGTATTTTCTAGGAGGTGACCTTATCCCCAGCTTCTCGCCTAGAAATATTGTTTGTTTAGTTATCGGTGTATCTTATATCCTGTCCGCCGTAACAACTACCAGCACTGAGTTTCAATAACTTCAAATAAAGCTCTGCTACATCTATCTTCACTGAACTGCTTCATATACAGCTCTGCTACATCTGTCTTCAGTGAACCACTTTATATACAGCCTGCTACATTTGTCTTTCCTGACCCGCTACTTACACAGCCCTGCTACATCTGTCTTCCTCTCTACTACCAGCACTGAGCTTGAATCACTTCAAATACAGCTCTGCTAGTCTCTTCCCTGAACCGCTTCTTATACAGCCTGCTACATCTGTCTTCCTCTCTACTACCAGCACTGAGTTTGAATCACTTCAAATACAGCTCTGCTACATCTGTCTTCCCTGAACCGCTTCTGGGGTGCTATAATTGTGGGATTGTATGGGGGGGGGGGCTGCTGTGTGAGATTGTATGAAGGGGGGTGTCTTGTGGAATTATGTTGGGGGGTTGTGTGTGGGATTGTATGCTGAGACTTATTTGCATATTAATAAAATGCTGGATTTGTGTGCATCCGATCTGTGTAGTTAGTTTACTATGGGTAAGGGTACATTCACACAGCAGCCCCCCCTGCAAACAATCCCACATATCCACTCCCCTCAGTATATAATCTCACACAGCTCCCTCCCAGTATATAATCTCACACAGCAGCCCCAATATATCATCTCACACAGCAGCCCCCCAGTATATAATCTTACACAGCACCCCCCTCAGTATATAATCTTACACAGAACCCCCCTCAGTATATAATCTCACACAGCAGCCCCCCCCCAATATATAATCTCACACAGCAGACGCCCCAGTATATAATCTCACACAGCAGCCCCCAAGCATACAATCCCACACATCCACCCCCCTCAGTATATAATCTCACACAGCAGCCCCCCAGGAAAAATAATCTCACAAAGCAGCCCCCCAGTATATAATCTCACACAGCAGCCCCCCCAGTATTTTTTTTAAATCAAATCGTTTTTATTGAATCAATAAATACAGAATATTACAAAAATCCATACGTTGTTTTTTCTTGCTTTATCCACCATGTGGAGTCAGAGTACAACAGTAACCGTAAAAATATCAACACACAGTTTTATCCAGTATCTGTACATAACGTGTACACATGTTAAAACAAATATTGAAACAAAGAATTATAAATAACTTAACCCCCCCAAAACCCCTCCCCCCCCACCTTGCCCTAACCCCCCCCTCCTCCCTGACAACTAGTCTTGACCTTCAAGAGCCTATATAACCACGTGGGTATGAGATAACCAATGCAATAAATAGATAAGATGTCGCACTAGGATCACCTAAATGACACCAGGTGCTCCTGTATATTGAGACCACTCACTCAATATAAGGGAACAAGATTATATAAAGATAAACAGGGCACTCAAGGAAAGCTGTGACCATATATTGAAACAATGATGGGCTTTATTAATGATATAATCGATAAAACTCACAATAAATACACAATACCCACATATAACCGATTTGAAGCACTTGAAGACAGGCAGTTTTTTTTAGACAGGACCCCACCACATCACAGGACACGGACAAGACACATATCACAACAAGAAGAACCACAATCACACAATACCAATCACCAGGGGGACCATCAATACAATTTGAGGAACAGGCCTCAAGCATTTCATACCCCATATCACCAACAAATAGACAAATCACAACGTCACCATGTCCCCCATCAGGAACATTACACTGCACAGCAAAATCACTATCAACAACCTCATTACCCAAAAAGGATAAAATCGTACGAGGGAGACAGACCAAAATACGGAGAGGAGGTGGGAAGAAAAAGGGGGCACCGCAGATAAACTCAGACCCAATAGAAAATGATTCTATCATTAATTTGAGTTCCACAACCCTTACAGAATCTCAAAAACAATTATTGAATAAGGGTCTGAAATTTGCCCCCACAAACACCCTCAATAAATTTGACACTTTTATAGGGGTGGAGAAGTTTATAAGGCGTTTGTGCCTTAAAAAGTATTTCCTCAAAAATCCGATTACAAGAGATATTGATAATGGTGACCAATATGTACATACAACTTGTAAGAATAGATCCAAGAAATATCCAATAAACGAGATCAGTCATGAAATGGCAAGTTTTAAAAAATGCGTAGAAAGCGATATACGGAAAAGAACAGCACCAAATATAGACGAAATAATTTGTCAAAAGATGAAATAAAAGCACTAAAGACTTTACAAAAAGAAAAAAATATAGTAATACGACCAGCTGATAAGGGAGGATCCATTGTGATTCAGGACATTCTGAAATATAATACAGAATGTCTGAGACAACTACAGGATACAAATACATACTGTAGATTACCAAGTGATCCTACCAATCAATTTTATTCAGAACTTTTAGCTTTTTGTAATAGAGGCCATAAGAAAGGAGTTTTAATGGATGAGGAGCGCAAATTTTTATTGAATAAAACCCCACGAATACCCATGTTTTACTGTGTACCAAAAGTACATAAGGACCAAGAGAATCCCCCAGGCCGACCTATAGTGTCGGGAATTGGATCCATTACGTCAAATTTATCTCAGTATATAGACCAAATGTTACAGCCCAGGGTACAAAAAACGGAGTCATACACAAAAGATACTACGCAAATTATTCAAATAGTGGAGAAACTGAAATTTAAGGATACCTGGATTATGGGATCTTTGGATATACAATCTTTATACACAGTAATAGAGCATGATAAGGGTAAACAGGCTGTTAGGTCCCAATTAACATTGGAAGGTAGATTGGGAGCAGACCAAATTGATTTTATAATAGAAGGGATAGACTTCATTTTAAACAAATGTAAGGCTGGCACTCAAATATGTGGGATCAATAGAGGTAACAATTTATTCAAATATAAAATACAGACATCAAATAAGACCATATAATAGATATAAAAACAATGATAAAAAATATGTGAAATATGGGTATAATAATATATATGAAAACAGTATAAAAAACCGCAATTGCATAAATAAGCACTGGGGGCAGTGGGCTGTGGGTAAATATCAATAACCCCTGAGATCTGGAAATGGATCTTGATATGAAGTGCTGACCTTCTATCTAAAGTCCTCTGAATCAGGTATGCACTAATCTGAAGATGGCCTCTGGCCAAATGTAGATAACAGTCCAGGTATATGAAAATTAGTCCAGGGAGAAAGTGTATAATTCTGACTGCTCACACTGTGTCACTGGATAAATGCCGAAGTAGATACACTGTTGCAGATCGTGGTTAGAGCGGGACCGGTTTAATCTTACCCTCTAGTTCGGGTCCGGACGCTGGGGAGTCTCTCCCTCTCACCGCTACTCACCACGCTGTATCAGTTTCCGTTCGTGTTCTATGGCGTCCTCGCTCGAGACTATAGTCACGTGATATCAGTCTCGCGGGTTTTGCCTGTTAAAGTGTCCGGTCTGTTTTCTTCTCAAGATGATTAGAGGTAGGATTTCCGAGGAGCGCTCCAATATTCAGAAACCTTCCTTATTGACTCCGGATCCTTGTTGATGGGGGTGAACTCGCCAGACGCGTTTCGGGGACGTCTCTCCCCTTCCTCAGTGGCTCTGAGGAAGGGGAGAGACGTCCCCGAAACGCGTCTGGCGAGTTCACCCCCATCAACAAGGATCCGGAGTCAATAAGGAAGGTTTCTGAATATTGGAGCGCTCCTCGGAAATCCTACCTCTAATCATCTTGAGAAGAAAACAGACCGGACACTTTAACAGGCAAAACCCGCGAGACTGATATCACGTGACTATAGTCTCGAGCGAGGACGCCATAGAACACGAACGGAAACTGATACAGCGTGGTGAGTAGCGGTGAGAGGGAGAGACTCCCCAGCGTCCGGACCCGAACTAGAGGGTAAGATTAAACCGGTCCCGCTCTAACCACGATCTGCAACAGTGTATCTACTTCGGCATTTATCCAGTGACACAGTGTGAGCAGTCAGAATTATACACTTTCTCCCTGGACTAATTTTCATATACCTGGACTGTTATCTACATTTGGCCAGAGGCCATCTTCAGATTAGTGCATACCTGATTCAGAGGACTTTAGATAGAAGGTCAGCACTTCATATCAAGATCCATTTCCAGATCTCAGGGGTTATTGATATTTACCCACAGCCCACTGCCCCCAGTGCTTATTTATGCAATTGCGGTTTTTTATACTGTTTTCATATATATTATTATACCCATATTTCACATATTTTTTATCATTGTTTTTATATCTATTATATGGTCTTATTTGATGTCTGTATTTTATATTTGAATAAATTGTTACCTCTATTGATCCCACATATTTGAGTGCCAGCCTTACATTTGTTTAATTTATTAACCCTTTTGACTGATTGGGTGTTCAGTCTTTAGGCTAGAGCACCAGCTCCGTACGAAAGAGGTGGTGAGCTATCCACTATCTGTATCACAATTTTAGACTTCATTTTAAACCACAACTATTTTAATTTTGAGGGGAATTTTTACTTACAAACACAGGGAACTGCCATGGGCACCAGGTTCGCCCCCAGCTATGCCAATTTATTTATGGCAGAGTGGGAACGGCTGGCTATACAGCCTAAACTGGGGACGGACCTGGTGCTCTGGCAACGCTATATTGACGACATTCTATTCGTTTGGCAAAGTGGTGATGAAAGTCTACAATCCTTTTTAGAAGATATCAATTCAAATGATAGTAACCTCAAATTTACAGGGGTAACAAGCCAGGAGAAAGTTGAATACCTGGATTTGAACATTAGGATTGTGAACGAAGATATAATATGTAGTACTTTCATCAAACCTACTGCCAAGAATAGTTATATTTTATTTGACAGTTGTCACCTACCTAGCTGGCTATCAAACATCCCACAAGGTCAATTCCGAAGAATTAAGAGAAACTGCACATTGGAAAGCCAATATGAGTTGGAGGCTAACAAGATGAGAGATAAATTTTTGGAGAAAAATTATCCCACAGAAATTTTGGATAAAGCATTAGAACAAATTAACAACATGGATAGGAAATCCTTTTTTGAGGAGAAAACACAAAATACAGAGTCTCCCCAAGAAATATTACGGTTAATCTTGCCCTTCAGTGACGATTACAAAAAAATACGCCAGATAGTGAATAAACATTGGCATTTGTTACAAAAGGACAAGATTATAGGAACCTTAATGCCGGTAAATCCAAAAATTACTTTCACTAAGGCACCCAATTTAAGTATAAAAGTGGCCCCTACGGTGAAAAAACAATTAAATAGGGAATCCACTATTTCGAGTTTGATAGGTCTACAGGGCTTCTTCAGGTGTGGCACCTGTAGAAATTGTAAATTAACATCTTTCCAAAAAAGAACTAATGAATTGGTGTCTACTAACAATAACCACCACCATGTAATAAAAGACTGTCTAACGTGCAATTCAGAAAATGTTATTTATGTGATAGAATGTCCGTGTAAATTATTATATATAGGTAGAACTAAAAGATCCCTAAAAAAACGTATTTCGGAACATATAAGTAACATACGGAAAGGATTTGAGAACCATTCGCTATCATACCACTTTAAAATTACACATAATCAGGATCCCTCAGGCTTGAGATTTGTAGCTATTGATAAAGTGGAGAAAGAATGGAGAGGAGGCAACCACATAGAAAGGATGTCGAGACTTGAAACTAAGCGAATTTTTGAATTTGATACCCTGATACCAAGAGGACTCAATGCAGAGTTTGAACTCTTTGGATTTTTATAAGTAGTTGGTGGGCACCGACGTTTCGACGTTTAACCGACTGTTTACATTACGGTCGTTTTTTCCTCTAGACCCGGGTGCTCATCATAACACAACCCTCGTATTAATATACACAGTTTTATCCACATTTTTATCAACATTCATTTAAATTGCAGTTTTACCATATTTGTGTATTTTAACTCATTCACTGCTAGTCACTTTGGTTGGATAATCAATCTGTCACATAATTCCCCCTTAAAGTCGTAACCAAGACTTGTAGTGGTATTACTTATTGTTCTTATTGTTTTAACTATTGTTAGTTTGTTAAGATGGGCAATTTGCGCCTTTGTTTAAGTGAAAACGCAAAAAATGCGCCAAAAACGCAGGGTGCCTAGATGCGTTTTTTGCAGTAATGAATGCAGGAATTTGTAATATACAATCGGATGAAATTGCAGAAATATGATGAATTGCAAAAGACAGCAAAATCACTTTTTGGTTTTCCTCTAAGACATTTTACTCTGTGATTGTGATTTAATGAAGAACACCTGAGTGAATTGACAAGCAGGATATGACGATCCAATTGAGTTCAGTTTAAGCATGGAACATTCAGTATAAAAGAGGGGTTTTGTATGGGGTGAAGCATACCACTGAAGAAGGGGTTGAACCCCGAAACGCGTCTGGTGCTACACCCCATCTTTGTACTGAAGGACTTACCTTATTAACAACGACCACAACCGAACAAAGAGCCGGCTTTAATCTCCTGAATGAATATTGCTACAAACATCCAAAGGCATATCCTGGGAGTGAGTACACTTGAAGGCTCTTGTGATTACTTCGGACGAACATTTGGTCGATATAAAGGTAATGGACTATATTTGCTTGTAAGCTATTTAGTAGCGAGTCACCGCTACCTACGTTGCTTAGGCGGGACGCCGCCGCGACAAATTGAACAATCTTTCAGCACAAATCAAATCGAATAGATTTATCGATATTAAGTCTTTTGGATATTCACAATTTCTGGATCAAAGATAAATATATTGGACTATCGAATTCTAGTTGGTCAACCGAATATATTCTTATCTTTTTATCTGTCGAATATATTTTTATCGGTCGAATATTTTTTATCTGTCGAATATTTCCATCTGTCGATTATTTCTTACCTGCAATTTATTCTACTGCATTTTAATTGTTTTATCGATTATATCATTAATAAAGCCCATCATTGTTTCAATATATGGTCACAGCTTTCCTTGAGTGCCCTGTTTATCTTTATATAATATGAGATAACCAATCACTCCACATTTTATCAAACTTTTGAGGACACCCTCTCTTCACATACACCCCTTTTTCAAGTATCATCATGTCATGCACCTTCCGTTCGAACTCACCCAGTGTAGGCGGACTTCCCTGGATCCACCTCATAGCCACCAGTTTCCTGGCCACATATAGCAACCTCCCCACAGCTACCTTGACCAATTCAGTCCCTCCAATCTCAGACACATATCCCAATATACACACCTTAGGGTCTTTTTGAATTCTCAATGTCATTCTGCTATTAATCATATTTCTTACATCCTCCCAATAATTACCAATTACTGGACAAGACCACAGCATATGTAACAAATCCGCACCCTCTTCCATACACTTTGGACACTTGTCATCAATTCTTACTCCAACCTTTTTTAGAAACACCGGTGTTTTGTACACTCTATGTATAATAAATAGTTGGGACAATTTGCCCTGTTCGCTCAAGGACACCTTGGGGACCCCTTCCAATATATCTTCCCACTTATCTTTAGACATAACCCCCACGTCAACCTCCCATTTTTTCATTCTTGAGAGCGGAAACCCCTCCAGGAATTTTTCCAGTAAAAGAGCATACAACTGTGATATCATCCCTCTTTTTCCTCCCCCTGTCGGGAGAACAAGCTTATGAACCACCTCCATTTGAGCTATCTCACATCCTTTCCGCAGTGTGACCTCAAGGGCATGCCTCACTTGGAGATATTTATAGAACCACCCCCTAGGAATATTAAATTCCTGCTGCAGGTTTTGAAATGACTTACATATCTTGTCCTCAATTAATTGGCCAATTCTCGTCACTCCATAAGTTTCCCAGTTCCTAAGTCCTGGTATCGCAAAAAATTCGGGCAACAGATGATTCTTTCCAATAGGGGAAAGTTCACTGATTCCACCTACACCTCTTAGCTGCTTCACCTTTGCCCAAACTCTTTTCATAAGTTCAATAAGAGGGAGTTTTTCCCTCCCAGCATGCATTCCTGAGCCTTCCAGAATGCCCATGAGGTCCCGACTGCTCAACCAATGCTGCAATATCTGCCCTGTCATATCCGGAGCTTGTAAATCAATCCATCCCTTGAAATGCTGACATTGGGAAGCCAGAAAATAAATCCATGCATTAGGGACAGCCAGGCCCCCTTCCGACTTAGGATATTGCAATGTCTCCAGTTTAATCCTAGCCTGCCCATATTTCCAAGTAAGATCCCTAAATATAGAATTAATTTTCTTCAATCTATCCAGGGGGATCCATACGGGAGCATTATTCAGTACATAAAGCAACTGGGGCATCATAAGCATTTTTAAAAGGTTAACTCTACCTACCACCGAAAGAAAGAGTCTACACCATGATCTCACTTTAAGCCTGAAAGTAGCCAGCAATGGGGACAGATTAAGGTCTTCAAAATCCGATAGTCTCGGTGTTATATGTAGTCCCAGATATTAAAATTTATCCACCCAAGGCACCAGGCTATCTACTTGTCTGCCTGACAGGGCCTGCCCATCAATTGGCATCAAAGAGGATTTTTGCCAATTTATCTGAAGTCCAGAGAAGCCAGCAAATCTGTCAATCAATGCTATGGCCGCATCCAGGGACGCACCAGTATCGCCCATAAAAAGCAGAGTGTCATCAGCGTACATAGCCACTTTATTGTGCAACCCACCGTATCTAAACCCCTCTATATTTGTTGATAAGCGGATATGCGCCGCGAGCGGCTCTATTGCGAGAGCAAACAATAAGGGCGACAATGGGCATCCCTGTCTGGTGCCCCTGGCTAGAGAAAAACAATCTGACAACCCTCCATTAGCTCTAATTCTCGCCTTAGGACTAGAGTATAGGACCTTTACCCACTGGATGAACCGCGCTCCAAAACCCATAGTTTTCAAGACCCCCCACAAGTAGCTCCATTCCACACTATCGAACGCCTTGGCGGCGTCAAGAGCAAGCAAGGCCCTGTCTCCACAATTATCCGCCGGGATATTTAAACTAGCATACAGCCTACGGAGATTAATAGCCGTCGATTTCCCAGGCATAAAACCCGTCTGGTCCGGGTGTACTATAGTCAGAATTACTTTGAACAGCCTGTTCGCCAACACCTTCGCCAGGAGCTTAACATCAGCCGTGAGGAGCGAAATTGGTCTGTAGGAATCCAGTATTTTAGGATCCTTCCCAGGTTTAGGTATAACCACAATTATAGATTCCTGCATCGAATGTGGTAACGAACCTGCCTCCGATGAGTGCTCAAGCACCTTAAGTAATTCAGGAAGTTATATCCCTTGCAGCTTTTTATACACCTCTACTGGGAGGCCATCAGCTCCAGGCGCCTTACCATTCGCCATACCTCCAAGCGCAGCCTCCAGTTCCTCCAGTGAAATCGGCTCTTCCAGCCTTACTCTATCCTCCTCTGACAGCCTCGATAACTGTGTCTCCCCTAGGAATTCATTAAGAGCCTCCTCAGAACTAGAGCTGGTGGAAGCATATAGAGATACATAAAAGCTTTTTAGAATATCTAATATTCCTTTCGTGTCCTGGCTACTATTCCCCCTGTCATCTCTCAGTTCTTGAATACAAGAGGAGCCTCTCTGAGCCTGTGAAACCACCGACAACAGATGACCCACCTTCTCACCTTCTTCAAAGGATCTCTGACGATAAAAACTTCTTTCTTTCTGCGGCCTGCACTAAATGACACCTCAGCTGCTCCTGAGTTACCGCCAGCGCCTCACTATTAATCAGGGTGGGGAATCTACCAAACTCTCTCTCCTCCTCAGCCACCAGTACATGCGCCTTAACATCCGCCTCCCTAGACCTAGATTTATGCTTGTTAATTTCTTTCATCAAGACTCCCCTCAGGAATGCTTTCATGGCGTCCCAAACACCCGGTACCGAGGCCGTCCCTGTATTGATAGCAAAAAATTCCTTAATTTCAAGAGAGATCCCGGACAGATCACCCAACACATTTAGCCAATGTGAGTTACATTTCCACAGCCTCGGTCCCTGTCTGAGCACCCCCAGGCACAAGTCTATCTGCACCAAAGAATGGACAGACAACGACCGAGGATGATAGACAACATCCCTAACCAGTGGCAGCATTATATCATTAACAAGGGCCAAATCAATACGCGATAACGATCTCTCTTATCAATGGGGACGCAAATGGTGGGGGCACATACACAGACACCAGCACCACCTGTATTCCATCCACCTTACACACAACACACACATATCTACCGTCCGCGTCCACACATTCCTGCATATGTTCATACCTAATGCTACTATGCACAATCATACTAACCCCTCTAGAGTGAGAAGAATGAGTTGAATGTAACGCATATGTCACCCAATTTTTACTCATCCAGTGTAGATTTTCTCCAATCAGATGCGTTTCCTGAAGACAACATATAGCCGGCTGAAACCGCCCCAAGTATTGAAAAACACACTGTCTCTTTCGTGCATCTGCCATTCCTCTCACATTCCAACTTAAAACTCTAATCACCTGTGACATGATAGAACTTCAGACCATACTTGGATCTCACACCCCACTCCAACTTCCTCAGCTCATATTTCAAGACCATATCCCCTCCCCCCAACTCACTACCCATCCTCCCACCCCCTTCCCCCCCTTTCCCAATCAGATTTCTATAATTGGGGAACATTGTCCCTTTGATATCAACCTCACACATTAAAACAGGGCCATCTGAGAGCATCTTACCCCCCAACATATAATAATCATAACAGATTATAACAACATCCCTCAGGTAGAGAATCCTCCCCACATCTGAGAAATACATTTTTCACTCTCAGCAACCTACTCCCTCCACAGGATCTACCTTGTGGTAGCATTACATAATACACTTCTTAACTGGTGCAACATTTATAGCAACCTTAGAGTGCAAATGCAAATATAAAGTGAACATAAGAACTATATCTTAGCCTCCTTCAAGTGTTCAGGGCCCCACTTCTCAATTGTCGCTCGTGGACGTCCAGCCACTGCGCCGCCTCCTCCGGATCTTCAAAAAATCTGGTGGATCCCAATGCCACCACTCGCAGTTTAGCAGGAAACAACATAGCATATTGAACTTGTAGACTTCTCAGCCTTTTCTTTATGTCCATAAATCTGCTTCTCCTCCGCTGCACTTCATTGGAATAATCCGGAAATATGGACACTTTCACCCCATTCAGGGCCATCTCCTCATTGTCCCTTGATTGCCGCAGGATAGTGTCCCGGTCTTTAAAATGCATGATCTTCGCCAGTATAGGACGAGGAGGTCTGCCTGGCGGAAGCGGCCGCATGGGGACTCTGTGCGCCCGCTCCACCGCATATAGGGAAGATAGACCTTTCTCATGAAATAGCTGATGCAACCATTTCTCCACAAACTCTGTAGCGTTATCCCCCTCCGTCTTTTCTGGCATTCCCACAATCCGCAGGTTGTTCCTTCTGGACCCGTTCTCCAGATCATCTGTTTTGGCATATAAAGCAGCTATGTCCTTAGCAGTTGTTTTTGCCGCCATTTGCAGAGGCCGAACATCATCCTCTATGGTGGACACACCCTCTTCTCCAATTCAGAGGTGCGCTCAGATATCTTGTGTAGGTCGTGCCTAATTATAGACACATCTGACCTCAGGCTGCCAACTTGCACTGTGAGCACCTTCAGGGTACTGTTACAGCTGGCCACAGCAGCCATAATATCTTTTAATGTGGGCTCTTCATTAGCCGCAGCTTTGGGGCCTACCGCGCTTTTAGCTGGACGTGCAGGGGTCAATGGCGGCCAATCCACCGCATCCAGGGCCTCCCCATCAAGGGATCCATCCTCTTGTTCAGAAGAGATATGCGCGTCTGTCTCCTTTTCCTCTGCCCAGTCGCCCACACCGCTATCAGCGCGGGCAAACTTGCTTAGCTTTGCGGCCGCACTCTGGCTCAGTTTAGACTGTAGGGCCGGCCCCTCTTCCTCCTCGGCGCCATGTTGGCTCACCTCTGGCCTGTCGGATCGCGGCCCCATGCTGGACTTTCTCGGCATGTTGGAGCTCTCAGAATCACCCCCGCACTCTCCGGTCTCCTCTCACCCACCAGGTAAGATAAAATAGTCGAATCAGACGTTGCTACCACTCTAATGATCAGGATGCCGGCAGGAGCTGTGAGCGGTGCGACTTACTCCATGCGCTCTCAGGCCACGCCCCCTCGGCACCGCCCCCCCCCCAGTATTTAATCTCACACAGCAGCCCCCAGTATATAATTTCACACAGCAGCCCCCCAGCATACAATCCCACACATCCACCCCCTCAGTATATAATCTCACACAGCAGCCCCCAGTATCTAATCTCACACAGCAGCCCCCCAGTATATAATCTCACACAGTAGACCCCCAGTATTTAATCTCACACAGCAGCCCCCACAGCATGCAATCCCACACATCCAACCCCCCCAGTATATAATCTCACACAGCAGCCCCCCAGTATATAATCTTACACAGCACCCCCAAGTATATAATCTCACACAGCAGCCTCCCCAGTATATAATCTTACACAGCACCCCCCAATATATAATCTCACACAGAAGCCCCCACAGTATATCATCTCACACAGCAGCCCCCAGTATATAATCTCACACAGCAGCCCCTCCCCCCAGTATATAATCTCACACAGCAGCCCCCCAGTATATCATCTCAAACAGCACCCCCTCAGTATATAATGTCACACAGCAGCCCCCCAGTATATCATCTCATACAGCAGCCCCCCAGTATATAATCTCCTACAGCAGGCCCCCAGTATATAATCTCATACAGCAGCCACCCCAGTATATAATCTCATACAGCAGCCACCCCAGTATATAATCTCATACAGCAGCCACCCCAGTATATAATCTCATACAGCAGCACCCTCAGTATATAATCTCACACAGCAGCCACCCCAGTATATAATCTCATACAGCAGCCCCCCAGTATATAATCTCATACAGCAGGCCCCCAGTATATAATCTCATACAGCAGCCACCCCAGTATATAATCTCATACAGCAGCACCCTCAGTATATAATCTCACACAGCAGCCCCCAGTATATAATCTCACACAGCAGCCCCCCAGTATACAGTCCCACACAGAATCCTCCCTACATACAATTCTTAGCCCCTCCCCAGTAGTTACATCCACCTCTCCAGCACTGTCAGACTCTCTCCCCTCTCAGTGCTGCAGACCTTCCTACTCTGTAAACATTCGTCCGGTGCCTGTGATAACAGAGCACTCCGGCTGCCGACCCACATGACCTAGGGATGTCACGTGATATTGTGACGTCAGAAGGTCCTTACAGAGTCTCCAAAGTCTGCCCTACAAACAGAGCATGCGCAGCTCTGTTTCAGACGGTGTGCTCGTTCATGAATGAAATGAGAGGCCGGCCACTGGATGGATGTGGTTCATCTGCGCAGACGCGGCCCGTGGAATCGTCAGGCAGCTGTGGCCGTAACTATCAGAGACTAAAGGACAAAACTGAGGTAGGAGGGAAAGAATTTGATCAAGAAGGGTGGGAATTTGCTTATACAATATATTTCCAAAAATGATCACTGGCACCCTGTTAACAGATTAAACTGTGACCATTGTGATGGGAATACCCCTTTAAGCTCCACCTAGTGGTGGTTTTAGGCAACCAGACTTCAAAGGGATTTTATGCTCCCTGATACTGATGGCCTAATCTCAGGATGGGTCATCAATATCGGGATGCCTGGAGTCCTACACCCGGCACCCCCCACCATTGGCATTGCTCCAGGAGTTGGACCAATGCCAATCTAATATTGATGACCTATTCTGAGGAAAATGGCATTTAAATAGGAAACCGGACAACCACTTTAAGGAAGACCTGTCAACTTTACTGACATGCCTGTTTTAGTAACTGCTTGCATTCCCATGTAATAACAATTCTGGAGCATGTTTTCTTATTACTCTGTGCTGTGCCATTCTTTAGTTATTGCTACTAGGTTATTAATGAATCTGCAACTGGGTTTTACCAATGGGTTGTGTTCCTGTATAGTCTCACATTAACGGAACTGACTGAACAGTGTCACACTTTGCAGGAACACAACCTCCAACTGTAACACCCATTTACAAATTAATTAATAAACTTCAAGCAGAAATAACTGGGGAACAGAGCAACTCAGAGTTATACAAAAAAAAGTTTCAGAATTTTTATTGCATGGGGAATAAAAGTATTTAGTAAAAAAGACATGTCATGATTGCTGACAATTCCTTTTTAAACACTTACCTAATGGCAGTGTGAATTGCAGCCAGATAGTTGAGGATCTGCAGCAGAAAAACAGAGCTTCAAACCCTATAAAGATACATTATGGAATTGATCAGCACAGTATTTCACAGCTCTATAGAAATATTTGGTGGTACATAATGCATACATTTCATATTTTATGATGACAGAAATCTCAATATTTGTAAACAGTCCAGAGAAGCTATAATGTGTGAATAGGTTCGAGGTCACTGTGTAACTATTCAGCTCGCAGATTCAGCTCTCAGCATTTGGCACTACACACATGCATACAAATACATTGGTATATCCAGCAGCTCTAAAGACAAAATTGCGGATCTGACAAAAATAATAATTACTTCTATTTTTATTTAGCATTACTAACAATAAAAATAGGACTTTGCATTATGCAGATGAATTAGGAGTAAAATGTAACACCAAATCTGACAACGAACCGTGAAGAAAGCATCATTACTGGCAATTGTATCTTGAATAACTATTTAACAACAATTAGGATTCTAAGAAAAGATAGGGATGGGGAAATGAACATATGCCATGCGAATAGACAAAAAACATTGGGGTCCAATACATGACCATAAAGAGGGGCTGTAAACTGCTGCATCAAGCTATTTGCAAACATGCTCCCATCTTTTTCAACTATATTATTATGCCTGGGATTAATAAAAAATCTATTCTAAAAAATATATTATTAATAATATTATTATTATTATTAATAATAATAATAAATTTTATTCAGTTATGTAGCACAGACATATTCTGCATAGCTTTATCATGACTTACTGTTTCCAATGGAGCTTACAAATAGAGATGAGCGAATCAAAGTTGACGAAGTGGAATTTGATCCGAATTTTAGGAAAAATTTGATTTGCACCGAATACGAATTTCCTCACGCTTCGTGGTAATGCATTGCATTTTTTTCCTAAAATGGGTGCTGCACGTGTTAGGACATGGAGCTAAGAACTCTGGGAAAGAGTGGGATCACCCACAATGCAATGCATGCAGCCAATCAGCAGCAAGCCAGCCCCTGTGATGTCACAGCCCTATAAATAGCCTCAGCCATTTTGGATTCTGCCATTTTCCAGCTCACTTAGTGCAGGGAGAGACATCAGCAGGCGCTAGGGACAGTGCTAGGAAAGACTTTATTGTGCTGAAAAAACGATTTACAAGTTCAGGGAAAGATTATTCAAGGTGTAGGGAAAGGATAAGGAGGCATCATCTACACTATAAAAGGAGAACAGGGTGCAATAGGAGAGTGTACAGCCTGGGTAATAGGAGAGATTCTATTACACCTTGCTGCACTATTTGGGAATCCAAATTGCAGTTATACTACTGTTTTTAGGTTGTTTGCGCTATATCAGTGATGGCGAACCTTTTAGAGACTGCCCAAACTGCAACCTAAAACCCACTTATTTATCGCATAGTGCATACACGGCAATTTATCCTGAATACTACCATGCAATATAGTATATCTCTATATACTTTATCATTTAGCTATAATGGCCTGCCTACATTCAATGCTCTGCCTGTGCCGTTCATAGCGCACCCTGCGCTAATGAATGGCAGAAAAAGTCTAAGGCATATTGGTATACCATAGACTTTTTTCAGGGTGCAGGTGCCCACAGAGAGGGCTCTGAGTGCCGCTTCTGGCACCCGTGCCATAGGTTCGCCACCACTGCGCTATATGCACTAATTCCAGCAAACTTTGCTTGTGATTGGGGTGCAAGTTCTGTGTGATACAGCTATTTATGGGGTGTATTAATAGGAAAGATACATACGTCCTATTAGCCGTTCTGCGTTGATTTTACATTGTTTTACTTTTTTCTTGGGGGGGGGGGGGTATTAACCCCTTCAGGACATTGCCATTTTTCACCTTAAGGACCAGGCCATTTTTTGCAAATCTGAAATGTGTCAGTTTGTGGTGATAACTTTAGAACGCTTTTACTTATTTTCTCGTCACATATTGTACTTCATGACAGTGGTAAAATTGAGTCAAAAAAATTATTTTTATTTATTCAAAAATGCCAAATTTACCAAAAAAAAATTAAAATTAGCAAATTTGTGAATTTCAATTTCTCTACTTTTATAATAGATAGTAATACCTCCAAAAATAGGTATTACTTTACATTCTCCATATGTGTACTTCATGTTTGGATCATTTAGCGAATGCCATTTTATTTTTTGGTGACGTTAGAATGCTTAGAAGTAGAGTTGAGCGAACACCTGGATGTTCGGGTTCGAGAAGTTCGGCTGAACTTCCCGAAAATGTTCTGGTTCGGGATCCGAACTCGACCCGAACTTCGCCCCGAACCCCATTGAAGTCAATGAGGACCCGAACTTTTCGGCACTAAAAAGGCTGTAAAATAGCCCAGGTAAGGGCTAGAAGGCTGCAAAAGGCAGCAAAATGTAGGTAAATCCCCTGCAAACAAATGTGGATAGGGAAATGAATTAAATAAAAATAAAATAAATAAAAATTAACCAATATCAATTGGAGAGAGGTCCCATAGCAGAGAATCAGGCTTCATGTCACCCACCACTGTAACAGGCCACTGTCAGATATTTAGGCCCCGGCACCCAGACAGAGGAGAGAAGTCCCATTGCAGAGAATCAGGCTTCATGTCACCCACCACTGGAACAGGCCACTGTCAGATATTTAGGCCCCGGCATCCAGACGGAGGAGAGGTTCATTCAACTTTGGGTTGCCCCGCAATATAATGGTAAAATTAAAAAAAGAGGATTGAATGAAGTGCCCTGGAGTACAAGAATATATTGTTAAGGGGATGTAGTTATAAATGTCTAATCTGCACAAGGGATGGACAGGTCCTGTGGGATCCATGCCTGGTTCATTTTTATGAACGTCAGCTTGTCCACATTGGCTGGGGACAGGCGACTGCGTTTGTCTGTAATGACGCCCCCTGCCGTGCTGAATACTCGTTCAGACAAAACGCTGGCCGCCGGGCAGGCCAGCACCTCCAAGGCATAAAAGGCTAGCTCTGGCCACGTGGACAATTTGGAGACCCAGAAGTTGAATGGGGCCGAACCATCAGTCAGTACGTGGAGGGGTGTGCACACGTACTGTTCCACCATGTTAGTGAAATGCTGCCTCCTGCTAACACGTTCCGTATCAGGTGGTGGTGCAGTTAGCTGTGGCGTAGTGACAAAACTTTTCCACATCTCTGCCATGCTAACCCTGCCCTCAGAGGAGCTAGCCGTGACACAGCTGCGTTGGCGACCTCTTGCTCCTCCTCTGCCTTCGCCTTGGGCTTCCACTTGTTCCCCTGTGACATTTGGGAATGCTCTCAGGAGCGCGTCTACCAACGTGCGCTTGTACTCGTGCATCTTCCTATCACGCTCCAGTGCAGGAAGTAAGGTGGGCACATTGTCTTTGTACCGGGGATCCAGCAGGGTGGCAACCCAGTAGTCCGCACACGTTAAAATGTGGGCAACTCTGCTGTCGTTGCGCAGGCACTGCAGCATGTAGTCGCTCATGTGTGCCAGGCTGCCCAGAGGTAAGGACAAGCTGTCCTCTGTGGGAGGCGTATCGTCATCGTCCTGTGTTTCCCCCCAGCCACGCATCAGTGATGGGCCTGAGCTGCGTTGGGTGCCACCCCTCTGTGAACATGCTTCATCCTCCTCCTCCTCCACCTCATCCTCGTCCTTCTCGTCCTCCAGTAGTGGGTCCTGTCTGGCCACATTTGTACCTGGCCTCTGCTGTTGCAAAAAACCTCCCTCTGAGTCACTTCGAAGAGACTGGCCTGAAAGTGCTAAAAATGACCCCTCTTCCTCCTCCTCCTCCTCCTGGGCCACCTCCTCTTCCATCATCACCCTAAGTGTTTTCTCAAGGAGACATAGAAGTGGTATTGTAACGCTGATAACGGCGTCATCGCCACTGGCCATGTTGGTGGAGTACTCGAAACAGCGCAACAGGGCACACAGGTCTCGCATGGAGGCCCAGTCATTCGTGGTGAAGTGGTGCTGTTACGCAGTGCGACTCACCCGTGCGTGCTGCAGCTGAAACTCCACTATGGCCTGCTGCTGCTCGCACAGTCTGTCCAGCATGTGCAAGGTGGAGTTCCACCTGGTGGGCACGTCGCATATGAGGCGGTGAGCAGGAAGGCCGAAGTTACGCTGTAGCGCAGACAGGCGAGCAGCGGCAGGATGTGAACGCCGGAAGTGCGTACAGACTGCCCGCACTTTATGCAGCAGCTCTGACATGTCAGGGTAGTTGTGAATGAACTTCTGCACCACCAAATTCAGCACATGCTGCGACGAGATTTCGCCCATTATCGCACACCACCAGGCCGGGCTTGAGGCTCACCGGCAGCGACCACTCGTCGGTCTGTTGTTCAATACCCCGCCACAACTCCTGTGCGGTGTGGGGCCTGTCCCCCAAACATATGAGTTTCAGAATGGCCTGCTGACGTTTACCCCGGGCTGTGCTGAAGTTGGTGGTGAAGGTGTGTGGCTGACTGGATGAGCAGGTGTAAGAAGAGGAGGAGGAAGCTGAGTAGGAGGAGGAGGAGACAGGAGGCAAAGAATGTTGCCCTGCAATCCTTGGCGGCGGAAGGACGTGCGCCAAACAGCTCTCCGCCTGGGGCCCAGCCACCACTACATTTACCCAGTGTGCAGTTAGGAAGATATAGCGTCCCTGGCCGTGCTTACTGGTCCACGTATCTGTGGTTAGGTGGACCTTGCCACAGATGGCGTTGCGCAGTGCACACTTGATTTTATCGGATACTTGGTTGTGCAGGGAAGGCACGGCTCTCTTGGAGAAGTAGTGGCGGCTGGGTACAACATACTGTGGGACAGCAAGCGACATGAGCTGTTGAAGCTGTCTGTGTCCACCAGCCTGAATTACAGCATTTTATAGGCCAGTAGTTTAGAAATGCTGGCATTCAGGGCCAGGGATCGAGGGTGGCTAGGTGGGAATTTACGCTTTCTCTCAAATGTTTGTGAGATGGAGAGCTGAGCCGTGTGACATGATGGAGATGCTTGGTGACGGAGGTGGTGGTGTTGGTGGTACATCCTCTGTTTGCCGGGCGGCAGGTGCCAACGTTCCTTCAGAGGGGGAGGAAGAGGCCGAGGCAGCAGCAGAAGAGGTAGCAGGGGGAGTCTGAGTGAGTTCCTTGTTTTTAAGGTGTTTACTCCACTGCAGTTCATGCTTTGCATGCAGATGCCTGGTCATGCAGGTTGTGCTAAGGTTCAGAACGTTAATGCCTCGCTTCAGGCTCTTATGGCACAGCGTGCAAACCACTCGGGTCTTGTCATCAGCACATTGTTTGAAGAATTGCCACGCCAGGGAACTCCTTGAAGCTGCCTTTGGGGTGCTCGGTCCCAGGTGGCGGTGGCCAGTAGCAGGCAAACTCTCTTGGCGGCGGGTGTTCTGCTTTTGCCCACTGCTCCCTCTTTTGCTACGCTGTTGGCTCTGTCTCACCACTGCCTCTTCCTCCGAACTCTGAAAGTCAGTGGCACGACTTTCATTCCATGTGGGGTCTAGGACCTCATCGTCCCCTGCATCGTCTTCCACCCAGTCTTCCTCCCTGACCTCCTGTTCAGTCTGCACACTGCAGAAAGACGCAGCAGTTGGCACCTGTGTTTCATCAGAGACGTGCTAAGGTGGTATTCCCATGTCCTCATCATCAGGAAACATAAGTAGTTGTGCGTCAGTGCATTCTATGTCTTCCACCGCTGGGGAAGAGCTAGGTGGGTGCCCTTGGGAAACGCTGCCAGCAGAGTCCTCAAACAGCATAAGAGACTGCTGCATAAGTTGAGGCTCAGACAGTTTTCCTGAAATGCATGGAGGTGATGTAACAGACTGATGGGCTTGGTTTTCAGGTGCCATCTGTGCGCTTTCTGCAGAAGACTGGGTGGGAGATAATGTGAACGTGCTGGATCCTTTGTCGGCCACCCAATTGACTAATGCCTGTACCTGCTCAGGCCTTACCATCCTTAGAACGGCATTGGGCCCCACCAAATATCGCTGTAAATTCTGGCGTCTACTGGGACCTGAGGTAGTTGGAAAACTAGGACGTGTAGCTGTGGCAGAACGGCCACGTCCTCTCCCAGCACCAGAGGGTCCACTAACACCACCACGACCATGTCCGCGTCCCTTACTAGATGTTTTCCTCATTGTTACCGTTCACCATAATAAGAAAAATAAATATTTGGCCCAATGTATTGAATTCAAATTCAGGCCTTTTTTTACAGGCACCTAACACTATCTGGCTATCTATTTAGGTACCGTATTACACTAATACAGGCACAGTATTACACTAATACAACCACTGATTTAGCTGAATATGAATTGTAGGCCTAGTATTTAGGCCCTGGATGACAGGTATCCCTTTATGGACAGAATTACACTTGGAGATGCACGGTAGCGTGTGAAGTTATTGAGGATGACCCTATAAGCACCTTTAATGTAATATACCCTTTTATAGATAGATTTAAACTTGGCCTGCTACAGCAGAAACCACTGATTTAGGGAATTGCTATTTTGGGAAGTGAATTTCAACCCAGAACAAAAACGGTGCTTTGACGGACACTAGAAAACTTGTCCAGCCACAGCTGGAACACCAGATTCAGGGTATTGCTATTTTGGGAATTGAGTTTCACCCCAGAAAAAATATATATCCTTTGCCAGACAGCAGACAGTATTACAATTGGCTAGCCACAGCTGAAACACCAGATTTAGGGTACTGCTATTTTGGCAATTGTATTTCACCCCTCAATAAAATAGCAAGCACAGCCAAGCCCCTGATGTAGGATATAGCAAAAAAAAAACAAACACACTATTGATGGTTAAATGGACTTGGTGGCAGCTTGTGCTGGCGCACCACAAGACACAAAATGGCCGCCGATCACCCCAGAAAAAAGTGACAGAAAAACCCTCTGGGCAGCCTAAAAACAATGAGCAATTAACTAGCAGAAGTTGAATGATACACAGCTGTAGATCGATCACTTCATTAAGTGTTTTTGATGAGTAAATCCCATCCTAATCTGGCCCTAACAGCAGCAGCTGCATCTTATCCCTACACTGATCAGAGCAGAGTGACGTGCGGCGCTACGTGACTCCAGCTTAAATAGAGCCTGGGTCACATGCTGCACTGGCCAATCACAGCCATGCCAATAGTAGGCATGGCTGTGATGGCCTCTTGGGGCAAGTAGTATGACGCTTGTTGATTGGCTGCTTTGCAGCCTTTCAAAAAGCGCCAAGAAAGCGCCGAACATCGACCCTGAACCCGGACTTTTACGTAAATGTTTGGGTTCAGGTCCGTTTCACGAACACCCCAAAATTCGGTACGAACCCGAATTATACAGTTCGGGTTCGCTCATCCCTACTGTACTTAGAAGTTTAGAAGCAAATCTTGAAATTTTTCAGAAAATTTCCAAAACCCACTTTTTAAGGACCAGTTCATGTCTGAAGTCACTTTGTGAGGCTTATATAATAATAAACCACCAAAAAATGAAATTTTCAAAACTACACCCCTCAAGGTATTCAAAACAGATTTTAAAAACCCTGTTAACTCTTTAGGTGTTCCACAAGAATTGATGGAAAATAGAGATGAAATTTCAGAATTTAACATTTTTTGGGCATATTTTCCATTTTAATCCATTTTTTCCCCACTAACAAAGCAAGGGTTAGCAGCCAAACAAAATGCAATATTTATTGCCCTGATTCTGTAACTTACAGAAACACCCCCTATGTGGTCGTAAACTGCTGTACGGGAACACGGTATTGCGCAGAAGGAATGCCATATGTTTTTTGAAAAGCAGATTTCACTGGGATAATTTTAAGCTGCCATGTCACATTTGAAGACCCCTGATGCACCCCTAGAATGGAAACTCCAAAAAAGTGACCCCATTTTAGAAATTACACCCTTCAAGGTATACAAAACTAATTTTACAAACTTTGTTAACCCTTTAGGTGTACCACAAGAATTAATAGAAAATAAAGTAAAAAATTTCAAAATTTCACTTTTTTGGCAGATTTTCCATTTTAATCCCTTTTTTACAGTTACAAAGCAAAGGTTAACAGCCAAACAATACTCAATATACACTGTGTGCAGAATTATTAGGCAAATGAGTATTTTGACCACATCATCCTCTTTATGCATGTTGTCTTACTCCAAGCTGTATAGGCTCGAAAGCCTACTACCAATTAAGCATATTAGGTGATGTGCATCTCTGTAATGAGAAGGGGTGTGGTCTAATGACATCAACACCCTATATTAGGTGTGCATAATTATTAGGCAACTTCCTTTCCTTTGGCAAAATGGGTCAAAAGAAGGACTTGACAGGCTCAGAAAAGTCAAAAAAAGTGAGATATCTTGCAGAGGGATGCAAAGCTTCTGAAGCGTGATCATCGAACAATCAAGCGTTTCATTCAAAATAGTCAACAGGGTCGAAAGAAGCGTGTGGAAAAACCAAAGCGCAAAATAACTGCCCATGAACTGAGAAAAGTCAAGCGTGCAGCTGCCAAGATGCCACTTGCCACCAGTTTGGCCATATTTCAGAGCTGCAACATCACTGGAGTGCCCAAAAGCACAAGGTGTGCAATACTCAGAGACATGGCCAAGGTAAGAAAGGCTGAAAGACGACCACCACTGAACAAGACACACAAGCTGAAACGTCAAGACTGGGCCAAGAAATATCTCAAGACTGATTTTTCTAAGGTTTTATGGACTGATGAAATGAGAGTAAGTCTTGATGGGCCAGATGGATGGGCCCGTGGCTGGATTGGTAAAGGGCAGAGAGCTCCAGTCCGACTCAGACGCCAGCAAGGTGGAGGTGGAGTACTGGTTAGGGCTGGTATCATCAAAGATGAGCTTGTGGGGCCTTTTCGGGTTGAGGATGGAGTCAAGCTCAACTCCCAGTCCTACTGCCAGTTTCTGGAAGACACCTTCTTCAAGCAGTGGTACAGGAAGAAGTCTGCATCCTTCAAGAAAAACATGATTTTCATGCAGGACAATGCTCCATCACACGCGTCCAAGTACTCCACAGCGTGGCTGGCAAGAAAGGGTATAAAAGAAGAAAATCTAATGACATGGCCTCCTTGTTCACCTGATCTGAACCCCATTGAGAACCTGTGGTCCATCATCAAATGTGAGATTTACAAGGAGGGAAAACAGTACACCTCTCTGAACAGTGTCTGGGAAGCTGTGGTTGCTGCTGCACGCAATGTTGATGGTGAACAGATCAAAACACTGACAGAATCCATGGATGGCAGGCTTTTGAGTGTCCTTGCAAAGAAAGGTGGCTATATTGGTCACTGATTTTGTTTTGTTTTTGAATGTCAGAAATGTATATTTGTGAATGTTGAGATGTTATATTGGTTTCACTGGTAAAAATAAATAATTGAAATGGGTATATATTTGTTTTTTGTTAAGTTGCCTAATAATTATGCACAGTAATAGTCACCTGCACACACAGATATCCCCCTAAAATAGCTAAAACTAAAAACAAACTAAAAACTACTTCCAAAAATATTCAGCTTTGATATTAATGAGTTTTTTGGGTTCATTAACCCTTTCATGACCAAAGGTCATTGATGCCCCAGTGTCCAGGTCAAAATTTACAAATCTGACATGCGTCACTTTAAGTGGTAATAGCTTTGGAACACTTTTACTTATCCACGCCATTCTGAGATTGTTTTCTCGTGACACATTGTACTTCATGACAGTCATAAATTTGAGTCAATATATATCACCTTTATTTATGAAAAAATCCCAAATTTACCAAAAATAAATAAAAATTAGCAATTTTCTAAATTTCAATTTCTCTGCTTCTAAAACAGAAAGTGATACCTCATAAAATATTTATTACATAACATTCCCCATATGTCTACTTTATGTTGGCATCATTTTGGAAATGTTATTTTATTTTTTTAGGACGTTACAAGGCTTAGAAGTTTAGAAGCAATTCTTAAAATTTTTAAGAAAATTTCCAAAACCCACTTTTTAAGGACTAGTTCAGGTCTGAAGTCACTTTGTGGGGCCTATATAGTAGATACCCCCATAAATGACCCCATTGTAGAAACTAGACCCCTCAAGTTACTTAAAACCAATTTTACAAACGTTATTAACCCTTTAGGTGTTCCACAAGAATTAAAGGAAAATGGAGAGGAAATTTCTAAATTTCACTTTTTTAGCAGATTTTCTATTTTATTACATTTTTTTCTTTAACACATTAAGAATTAACAGCCAAACAAAACTCAATATTTATTACTCTGATTCTGCGGTTTACAGAAACACCCAACATGTGGTCGTAAACTGATGTAAGGGCGCACGGCAGGGCGCAGAAGGAAAGGAACACCGTATGGTTTTTGGAAGGCAGATTTTGCTGGATTGGTTTTCTGAACGCCATATGTTTTTTATTTTTCTACCGATCGTCTTGTGCAGGGGCTCATTTTTTGAAGAAAGAGTTGAGGTTTTTATTGGTACCATTTTTGGGTACATAGGATTTTTTGATCATTCATTATTACACTTTATGGGACAAGGTGGCCAAAAAATTGGCTGTTTTGGAACCTTTTTTTTTTTTTTTTTTTTTTACAGCGTTCATCTGAGGGGTTAGGTCTTGTGACAGTTTTATAGAGCAGATCGTTACGGACGTGGCAATACCTAATATGTATACTTTTTCTTATTTATTTAAGTTTTACACAATAATAGCATTTCTGAAACCAAAAAAATGATGTTTTAGTGTCTCTATAGTCTGAGAGCCATAGCTTTTTTATTTTTTGGGCGATTGTCTTAAATATGGGCTTTTTTTTTGCGGGATGAGGTAACGGTTTGATTGGTACTATTTTGGGGTATATACGCCTTTTTTGATCGCTTGCTGTTGCACTTTTTGTGATGTAAGGTGACAAAAATGGCTTATTTTTTTACACCGTTTTTATTTTTTATGGTGTTTATTGGACGGGGTTGATGATGTGATATATTTATGGAGATGGTCGCTACGGACGCGGTGACACCTAATATGTGTGGTTTTTGTTAGTTTTTTTGTGTTTTTTTTTTATAGGAAAAGGATTTTTTTTTTTTACATTTTTATTTATTTATTTTTACTTTTATTATTTTCAATTTTTTTTTTATCAGTACCCTCTTGGATCTTGAAGATCCAGTGGGGCTGATGGTTGTACTATACTTTGCAATGCTTTTGCATTGCAAAGTATAATACAATCAGATGCCTGTAGGTGGCAGCACCGGACGCCTATGCCATGGCAACCGGACGCCTTTGCAAAGCGTCCGGTTGCCATGGCAACCATCGGGCGCTGCAATCGCAGCAGCCCTGATGGTTGAGAGAGAGGGAGCCCCCTCCCTCTATTAACCCCATGGATGCCGCTACTGCGGCATCTATGCGGTTACAGCAGTGTCAGCATAGAGCTGACACACGCTGCTGATGGCGGCGGCTCAGGAATGGAGCCGCCGCCATCACACACAGAAGGGGGACCGCATCGGGGGCAGCATTTTACTTATAACAGATCGGGGCAGGAGGGGGCGGACGCATCGGGGGCAGGGGGCAGCATTTTACTTATTACAGATGGCGGCAGGAGGGGGCGGACGCATCGGGGGCAGGGCGCAGCATTTTATTTATTACAGATCGGGGCAGGAGGGGGCGGACCGCATCGGGGGCAGGGTAAGAAGAAGGACAAGAAGGGGGCACAGATCGGGGGCTTCAGGACACATTACCGATTTCAGGCTGTGATCTGCAGAGCGCAGATCAGAGCCTGAAACCGGCATTTTAACACTGCCGCGATCCGATTGGTTAGTCTGCACAGACTAACCAATCGGATCGATTGCCGGCAAGGGGCCACTCTGATTGGCCCCTTGCTGGCATTACTAGACTGTATGCTGTCCGTGACAGCAGCAGGGCTCGGGCAGAAGCTTTAATCCAAGCGCTTTGCAGCGCTTGGATTAAAGAGCTGGCTTGACGTCTATACACGTGATAGCTGCACGGGGTATGTGCAGCTATCACGTATATATACAGATTGCGGTCGTGAAGAGGTTAAGAACATGGTTGTTGTTCAATAATAAAATTAATCCTCAAAAATACAACGTGCCTAATAATTCTGCACTCCCTGTATATTGCCCTGATTCTGTAGTTTACAGAAACACCCCATATGTGGTCGTAAACTGCTATACGGGCACACGGCATTGCGCAGAAGGAAATGAATGCTGTATGGTTTTTGGGGGGCAGATTTTGCCGGACAGTTTTTTTTGACCCCATGTCCAATTTGAAGCCCCCCCGAGGCACCCCTAGAGTAGAAACTCCCAAAAAGTGACCTTGTGTATGGGATCATTTTTTTCGGGATAAGATGATGGTTTAATTGGTACTATTTTAGGGTGTATGCACTTTAGGCCTCATGCACACGACCGTTCCTTTTTTTGCGGTCCGCAAACCGTGGATCTGCAAAAAAGGAAGCCGCCCATGTGCCTTTCGCAATTTGCAGAACGGAATTGTAGAAATGCCTATTCTTGTCCGCAAAACGAACAAGAATAGGACATGCTATATTTTTTTGGCGGGCCCCGGAACGGAGCAACGGATGCGGACAGCACACGGAGTGCTGTCCACATCTTTTGCGGCCCCATTGAAGTGAATGAGTCCGCACCCGAGCTGCAAAAAACCTGAGGGGTTAGTTCATGCGATATTTTTATACAGCAGGTTCTTATGGACTTGGTGATACCCAATATGTCAACTTTTTTATTTATGTAAGTTTTACACAATGATATCATTTTTTTGAAACAAAAAAAAAATGATGTTTTAGTGTCTCCATAGTCTGAGACCCATAGTTTTTTCAGTTTTTGGGCGATTGTCTTAGGTAGGAAATCATTTTTGCGGGATGAGATAATGGTTTGATTGGCCCTATTTTGGGGTGCATATGACTTTTTGATCGCTTGCTATTACACTTTTTGTGATGTAAGGTGACAAAAATGGCTTTGACACAGTTTTTATTTTTTATTTTTTATGGTGTTCATCTGAGGGGTTAGATCATGAGATATTTTTATAGAGCAGGTTCTTATGGACGCGGCGATACCTAGTATGTCTACTTTTTTTATTTATGCAAGTTTTACACAAGGATATATTTTTTTAAACCCAAAAAATGATGTTTGAGTGTCTGCATTATCTGAGAGTCATAGTTTTTCCAGTTTTTGTGCGATTGTCTTAGGTAGGGTATAATTTTTGGGAGAAGAGATGATGGTTTAATTGGCACTATTTTGGGGTGCATACATGTACGGCGCTGGTCCTTAATTCACGGACATCTGCGCCGTACATGTACGGAGCGGGTTCTCTATGGGTTGTAGGGGTTTAGCTCTTCTCCGGGGGTGATTCACACAAATATCGTCGCCAGACACCAAGTTTCTGGTCCAAACATCACTTTATTTGGCTCCTCAGCAATCCAAACATAAATGGTACAAAATAAACACCTGCCCGGCTGGGCTCTAACTAAACATATAATATCCTGACTCACCTAAAGTCACAGTTCACAGCCTGTGAACACATGCGCCTTTGTCAGCCAATGTCCCACAGCCTCCTGGCTGTACAGAGCACAGTACGCCCACTGTCTCCAGTTCAGTATTTCTTGTGGGGGATTGGGGCTCAGTAGTCTGCCTGACTATGGCCCTGCGACCCTCCCAGGCGTCGCTGCGTCCCCCAACTCCAGGCTATCTCCCAGCCTTGTGGTCCCTCAGCCTTGCCCAGCTGAGACCACACAGACAGAGCCTCCAGGCCTCTGTCCACAGGTAACACACTACCCCCTTTCTGACACTCTGGGAGGTGCCTTATGCCAGGCTGATTAACTCCAGCTTCTCTCACCTGTGGTGGAACAGGGGTGTGGACCACACTATCCACCCCTTCCTTGCCTCTAACCTGAGTGAGACTTGTCACTGTCTCACAGGGTTAATAGGGAAAAACTATATATGTCATAATTGCTGTTCAGCGGTGAAGTTACATTGTACTACCGCCATTTACGTGGTGTATTAAAAGAAAATATGCGTACATTCCATTAGCCGTTCTGCAGTGAATTGTTATTATTATATTTCTTTTTTTGGGGTGTAGAAATAGGCAAAAGAATATGTCTTAATTGCCATTCTACAGTGAATTGTAATTATTTTCTTTTTTTTGTGGGGGGGGGGGAGAGTTTATTAATCAGGAAAAAAATATATGTCTTAATTGCAGTTCAGCGGTGAAGTAACATTGTACTGTACTTATTATTTTAATTAAATTCTTTTATTATACAGTATGTCAGACAGACAGGTGACAGGTAGTGTTGACCTCATGAAACACTAATTGCCGTTCCCCACCGTCATCTTCTTGTGACTGTGGATGCTCAAGAGTTTGGGCATTTGTGCACACGATCTCCTTATGTCCCTCTTCAAGCGGGCTAGGAGAGAGGCCCAAATCAAGGAATGGTGATGAAAAGAGCTCCTCGGAATATCTGAGTGTGGTATCACTTGTTTGGCATGACTCTCCATGGTAGGAGGAAGAAGAATCAGGGTGAGGATTCTGTTGACCAGACTCTTGGGTACTGAGACTGGACTTTATGGAAGACAGGGTGGTGCATAACCTACTGGAAGCATTATCTGCTGCAAACCAACCAACCACCTGCTCGCACTGGGCTGACTTCGAGAGTAGTGTCCTGCGCCGCCCTGCAAACTGGGACATGAAGCTAGGTATCGTGGATGATTGTGTTTCTTGTGCTCTGGCAGCAAGCACAGTTTCACCGCACCCAGGGCCACGGTCTCTGCGTGAACCATCATCAGCACGGCCGATTCCCTGTCCCTTACTGCTCGCTTTCTTCAAATGAAATGGTATATATGCTTGCAAGTATATCACACATACAGTAGCACAGGTTTTGTAAGTGTATGCACAAATAAATTAAACTGAATGCCACTGCTATTTAGGATTGGAGATGGCCTCGCGGTTCGCACGGCGGTCATTTTGCTGCAAACTTTGCCAGTTTGCGATTCGCTGAACATGCGAACATATGGCGATATTCGCACACACCATATTTTTTTGAACTTTGAACCATGACACATCGATCAGGTGGGACAGGACAGCCAATTGAGACATTTCAGCACATAAGCACACACCTACCCTGTAGATAAACCCGATCTGGCCGCCATTTTACATTCAGTCTTTTGCCAGTGTAGGGAGAGGTTGCTGTGTGGAACAGGGACAGACTGTTAGAGAGTATACAGACGCCAAACGCTAGCTAATAGGGCCACAAAAGTCCTTTTAAGGACTGGTATAGGTTTGGTATCGATAGGTGTGACATACTGAGGGGTGTGATATACTTATAAAATACATAGAAAGTATATTATAGTGCATTTGCATTGTGCAGCAGTTGTGTACGGTTCTGCTGCGATACTGCAGCTATACAGAGGGACAAACGCTATTGGAACAACTAATTGCAACTGGTGTGCTATACCAGTTGCCCCCAGAAAAATCTAATTGAAGCAGGGGTGTGATATACCTATAATATAATTTCTATATAGTGCATTTGTATAGTGCAGAATTTGTGTGCAGTTCTGCTGAGATACCGCAGCTATACAGAGGGACAAACTTCATTGTAACAACTAATTGCAACTGGTGTGATATACCTGTTGCCCACAAAAAAATCTGATTGAAGCAGGGGTGTGATATACCTATAATATAATTTCTATATAGTGCATTTGTATAGTGCAGCATTTGTGTGTGGTTCTGCTGAAATACCATAGCTATACAGAGGGACAAACGACATTGGAACAACTAATTGCAACTAGTGTGATATACCAGTTGCCCCCCCCAAAAAATCTGATTGAGGCAGGGGTGTGATATACCTATAATATACTTTCTATATATTGCATTTGTATTGTGCAGCATTTGTGTGTGGGTCTGCTGAGAAACCGTAGCTATACAGAGGGACAAATGACATTGGAACAACTAATTGCAACTGGTGTGATATAGCATTTGCCCCCCAAAAAATCTGATTGAAGCAGGGGTGCGATATACCTAGAATATAATTTCTATATGGTGCATTTGTATTGAGCAGCATTTGTACATGGTTCTGCTGAGATACCGCAGCTATACATCGGGACAAACGTCATTGGAACAACTAATTGCAACTGGTGTGATATACCAGTTGCCCCCCAAAAAAAACCTGATTAAGGGGTTCTATCAATACCACAGATACTGCTTTTCTATAGGAACTTTGTCATATAGTCATTTTGAAAATGACAGGCAGAGGAAGAGGCAGGCCATTCCGCAGGGGTGGTAGGGGTCGGGCAGGTGCACCAGGTCAGAGCCTAAGTGGGAAGTTGGAGAAGGTGCGTACGATTCCGGTATGTCAAAGGACGCACCAGAGTTGGTTGAGTGGCTCACTCAGCCTTCCGCTTCTGCACACTCCTCATCCTCTGTATCTGCACCCTCCTCACTCTCTGCTGTGTGCACTGCCAAAGATATCACCACCACTATAGCCCCTCCAGTCGAGTCAGAGGAATTATTTTCTCATCAATTCCCAACCTTACCGATGCGCAGCCATTCTTGGCATCGGATGAGGAAGAGGAGGTAGCAACGGCCTCCACCCAGCGGTCTGACGAGGGTGGTCCCTGCTGTTGCTGCCTACTCCGAGATCTTTAATGTCGGTGGTGGTGAAGGTGACGATGATGACATGTTGAAGGACGTCACGTGGGTGCCCACAAGAAAGGTAGCGGAGTGGAGTTCAGAGGGAGAGACGGAGCAGCAGATAGGGAAGAGAAGGAGGAGAAGCAGACACAACTCGCAGTGCACAGTAGGCAAAAAGCAGACTGCAAATGTTTCTGGAGCTAGCCATCTACCATGCACGGTCGTATCTTGCGCTCCCAGTACGCCGTCACATTGCTCCGCAGAGTGGGCTTTTTTTTTACTTGTCAGCTACTGATAATAGTGTTGCCATCTGCAGCCTGTGCTGTCAAAGCATAAGTCGTGGTAAGCCCAACACTCAACTAGGGACGACCGCCTTAAGAGGGCACCATCACTGAGCCCAGTGGGAGCAACGCCGTCAGAACCAAACTTCTGGTGCTCCACGTCCTGCCTCTTCTCCTTCTCTTCTCTCCTCCCTTTTTTCCTCCACTCCAACTTCCACTGTGCCATCTTCTCGTTCATCTGGCACAAAGCAGGCTTCCGTGGCCCAAACATTAGAGCGTAAAAAAATGATGTAGCCGAATAATCCTCTTACCCAACGGCTGACCGCTGGCTAGTCAGAACTACTAGCTTGCCAACTACTGCCATATAAATTGGTGGACTCGGAGGCCTTTAGAAAATTTGTGGCCATTGGCACAATGCAATGGAAGGTCCCCGGAAATAAATATTTCTCTCAGAAGGGCAACCCAGAGCTATATGGCCATGTTCAGTGGCAAGTGAATGTATTTCTGGCACACAGTGTAGGTGCCAAGATAAATCTGACCACAGACACGTGGTCTACCAAACACGGGCAGGGAAGCTATATAACTCTTACTGCCCACTGGGTGAACCTTCTGAAGGCCGTCAAGCATGTAACCCGTGGCACCCGTGTGGATTTGGTGTTACCGCCATGGATTGCATGCAAGCCTGCCTCTTCTTCTCCTCCTCCTACTCCATCCTCTGTCTCTTCCTCGGCTGACTCCTCCTTTTCCACTGCTACCACCTTTTCCGCTGCACGCCCAGCTCCCCAGAACCTATTTGACGTGCCAGGTGAGACGTTGCCATGCTGTGCTGCGGCTGTTATGCCTGGAAGCCAAGAGCCCCATCGGTGCTGCACTGCTTTCAGCTCTGTGGTCACAGGCCGATCAGTGGCTAACCCCGCTAAATTTGACAGTTGGTAAAGTGTGACTATGGTGCCAATCTGCTGAGCACGCTGCAACAGGGCAAAATGACACATGTGCCATGCATGGCAAACATCCTGAACTTAGTCGTGCAGCAATTCATTGCCAAATACCCTGGGGTCCAGGACGTCTTGCACCTGGCCAGGAAAATCTCTGGCCATATTAGAAGATCTTACACGGCCATGACTCGCCTTGTTGATGTTCAACGGCGACACCACTTGCCCGTCAGACGTCTAATTTGTGACTGCCCGACGCTCTGGAACTCCACCTTGTATTTCGACTACCTGTATGAACTCTGCGGCAAGACAGGTTCTGGTGAGCTTGTTTTTTTTTTCACCGCGCCAGTGGCTGCTCATGTGCGATGCATGCAGACTTCTGTGGCCATTTGATGAGATCACCAAACTGGTCAGTCGCAGCCATCAATTACATTGTACCTTACACCTTCTTCCTGGAGCATGCATTGCGTTGTGTCATTGATTAAGCCATTGAGGAGCAGGAGCAGGAAGATGAGGAAGTCGCAATGCTGAATAAATTCCCAGGGGTCGCTACTCCATCTAAGAAAAGTCAACAGGAGTCTGAAGAGGAGCCAGAGGAGGATAATTCCTGAGGGGGGGAGGAGGAAGAGGAGGATCAAGAAAAGCATGCTTTAAACTTTTCTGGGATCCCTGGTGTTGTCTGTGGCTGGGGGGAGGAGACCGAGGACGACATTCTCCTGGGCGATGAGCAGGAGACAGGCCGCTCCACCACTTCCAATTTAGTGCAAATGGGGGCTTCATGCTCCAGTGTTTGAAGAGGGACCCCCGTATAAAAAGCATAAAGGTAAAGGACAAGTACTGGGTTGTAACATACTTAGACACCCGGTACAAACACAAAATGGCGGACATGTTACCAGCATCACAGAGGGCTGTCAGAATGCAGCATTTTCAGGCCTTGCTGTGAGAGATGCTGTATTCTGCTGTTGCGGGCGCTGGCAGATGAATTTCCAGCCACAGAGAAACAGTTGCAAGTACCAATCCTACAGTGCATGCAAGAAGAGGGAGCTTTGAAGATGTGTTGGTCACTTCGGATATGAGATCATTCTTGCAGCCAGCCCATCGACAGCTGCGCTCCAGATCCAGCCTCAGGGAACTCCTAGACAGACAGGTGTCCGATTACATTGGGTTAATGGCCGATGTAGACGTTCTGAGAAGCGAGGAACGCCATGACTACTGGGTGTGCAGACTTGACCTGTGGCCAGAGCTGGCACAATTTTCCGTGGAACTCTTGGCTTGCCTCTCGTCGAGTGTCCTGTCTGAAATGACAATCAGCGCAGCAGGGGGGATCGTGACCAATAAGCGCATTTGCCTAGCTCATGACAGTGTGGACTACCTCACATTTCTAAAAATGAATGAGGCATAGATATTGGAGGAATTCAACACCTGTGACAACCACATTTAATTGAATTTCCTCATGACAGCCCACAAATATCCACCACCAAATAATTGTCCCTGTCTTAGGTATATACAGCGGCATAAAAGGCCTTTTCTGTCCAATGAATGCCTAATGTTTGGGACCTCGGAGGAATTCAACACCTGTGACGACCACATGTTATTGAATTTCAACTATTATCATTTGGGGTTTTTTCAAGAGGGGGGATTTCGTTAGCCATGTTTTTAATCCAATTTTGTATTTTTTGTTCTTTTAAACATATGTACTTCACATCTATTTGTACTGGCCAGCAGTAAAATTGATATCTAATGACGGTCTAATCTCTTTAGCCACATAATTACTTGTTATTTTCTGTCCGGTGAATGCCTAATGTTTGGGGCCTGTACTAAACTGCCCTGCAATAAAATTGATATTGAATGGCTGTCTAATATACCTCCGGCCACATAATCACTTGATCATTTATGTACGTTGAATGTATAATTTTTGGAGCCTGTAATCTTACTGGTCAACAGTAAAATTGTTATACGGTGACCGCCTAATGTACCTCCAGCCACATTATCAATAGAGATGCCCCGAACTATTCGCCGGCGAACATAGCTTGTTCGCGTTCGCCGCCGCGGACGAACATATGCGGTGTTCGGTCTGCCCCCTATTCGTCATCATTGAGTAAACTTTGACCCTGTACCTCACAGTCAGCAGACACATTCCAGTCAATCAGCATCCTACCCTCCCTCCCACCTCCTGGACAGCATCCATTTTAGATTCATTCGGAAGCTGCAGTCTTAGTGAGAGGAGGAACAGTGTAGCTGCTGCTCATTTAATAGGGAAATTGATAGCTAGGCTAGTGTATTCAGTGTCCACTACAGTCCTGAAAGACTCATCTGATCTCTGCTGTAAGGACAGCACCCCAAAAAGCCCTTTTTAGGGCTAGTACATCAGTCTGCTTTTTTTTTTCCCTGTGTAATCTAATTGCAGTTGCCTGCCAGCGTAAGTGTCAGGCTCACAGCGTATACTGTGCCCACTTGCCCAGTGCCACCACTCATATCTGGTGTCACAGTAGCTTGCAGTTAAAAAAACAAAAAACTTTTTTGACTGCAATATAATAGCAGTCAGTTGCCTGCACGCGTGTGTGTGTTTCAGGCCCTGCAAGTGCACAGTGTCACCAGTGCAACTCTTCCTGGAGCGTGCCCTGCGACGAGTGCTGGATCAGGCCGTAGATGACCGTGAAGAGGAAGAGTTGTGGTCACCGTGATGACAGTCTTATCAGCATCAGAGGAGTCAGAGGAGGAATGTGGCTTTGAGGAGGAGGAGGAGGAGGAGGAAGACCAAACACAGCAGGCATCCCAGGGTGATCGTTGTCACCTATCTGGTACCCGTGGTGTTGAACGTGGCTGGGGGGAAAAACAGACTTTCAGTGAGATCACTGAGGATGAGGAACGGGACATGAGTAGCTCGGCATCCAACCTTGTGCAAATGGTGTCTTTCATGCTGTCGTGCCTGTTGAGGGACCCTCGTATAAAAAGGTTAAAAGGTTGAAGGAGAACGACCTGTACTGGGTGGCCACACTACTAGACCCCCGGTATAAGCAGAAAGTGCCTGAAATGTTACTGAATTACCGCAAGTCGGAAAGGATGCAGCAGTTCCAAAATAAATTAAAAAGTATGCTTTACACAGCGTATAAGGGAGATATCACAGGACAACGGGAATCTAACAGGGGAAGAGGTAAAAGTAATCCTCCTACCACGACCATGCCGGCAAGGACAGGACGCTTTACAGACGTGATGTTGATGGAGGACATGCAGAGCTTTTTAAGTCCTACGCATCGCCACAGCCCTTCAGGGTCCACCCTCCGAGAACGACTCGACCGACAGGTAGCAGACTACCTCGCCTTAACTACAGATATCGACACTCTGAGGAGCGATGAACCCCTTGACTACTGGGTGTGCAGGCTTGACCTGTGGCCTGAGCTATCCCAATTTGCGATAGAACTTCTGGCCTGCCCCGCTTCAAGTGTCCTGTCAGAAAGGACCTTCAGTGCAGCAGGAGGTATTGTCACTGAGAAGAGAAGTCACCTAGGTCAAAAAAGTCTAGATTACCTCACCTTATTAAGATGAATGAGGCATGGATCCCGAAGGGACTGACAGTGTGAGATACATTTGACTAATAAAGGCCTGGTGATGAGATGAGCTGCCTTGGGCTAAAAATTGTCCACACGCTGCTGTATTTTATCTATGCATGCCGGATGACTTGCGTGGTTTATCTGCCACCAACTAGGGTTCAAGCCAAAATGTTTTAGTGCACTTTATGCCTGGAAAACATCAATTTTTCTGGCCTCTGCTACAGCAGCGGCTGCAACAATACCAAATTTTTCAGGCATGTGTACATGCCTAATTTTTCTGGCCTCTGGTGCTGCACTGTGGCTGCAAAAACAAAACAAAAAAAAAGGCACATACATGTGTCAATTCCCCTTCGTGATCGTTACCTTGTTGTGGTGAAGGGGCTTGCGTATCACAATGAAGCGACCAATGTTGGCATACCCCAGATGATAAGGTCGTTGCTTCATTGTGAACAGATCAAAAGCGATCGGCTGGATAATTTTGCATAGAAAAAACATACATTTTCTTTGTGATCATCTAAGGTGATCATTAACCTCCCTGACGGTATTCCCGAGCGTGACTCGGGGTTAATTTTCGCTGCCAGAAGCGGTAACCCCGAGTCACGCTCGGGGTACATTGCAGAGGGAGCGGCGGGTGTCTTTACCTAATCCCGGCGATCCAGCGATGTTCCCCGCTGTGATCGCCGGTGAGAGCCCCGGCGGATGTCTCATCTCTCTTCCTGGTTTCGTCTCTGTGAGCCGCAGCGCCTCACAGAGGCGGAACTGGGCGGGAGATTCAAAAAAAATACATTGTATAAAAGTCAAACACACACATAAAGTTAGGTGATACAGTGGAATCCTGTCAGATTACACTATCACCTCAGATTTGACAGATTTGACATCTGATCATTCTACACTGCCCTGGCTGCCCTTTTAGCTGTTTTTTCTAAGCAAAAAAAATATATATTTTTTACCATGGCATCAAAGCGTCACTTTAGCATCACCAAAGCGGGTTTGGATCAGATAATTGACAGCGACAGCGACACAGAGCCCCTCGCAGAATTGAGCGACAGCGATAGCGATTCGTGGAAAGATTCGTCATCCGACTCTGACACTGACCAGAGAAGTGGCGACAGCGACGAATCTGCACTTGAGCTCAGTGAGGTGCGCTCTTGGTGCCCTATTGATTGCGGTATGGATGCAGTACCACCGCCAAGATTCCCGTTTACAGGATCGCCTGGGATGAACGTAGACGTTGATCACAATGATCCTTTGGCGTACCTAAAATTATTTCTGACGGATGACGTCATTGAAAAGATTGTCACGGAGACAAACTGCTACAAAGAGCAGCAATCCACTACTCTGCACAGCAGATTTTCCAGAACCAGAAAATGGGAACCGGTGAGTAAGGAGGACATATGGAAATTTCTGGGGCTAATACTTCTTCAGGGGGTGGTGGGGAAACCCCTGCAGAAATGGTACTGGACTACCAATAAATTGCTGGCAACCCCATTTTTTGGCACCATCATGTCCGAGTACCGATTTTCCCTCATAATGAAGAATTTACACTTCACCAACAATGAGGAATTTGACGAAGCCACACATCCAGCGCCAAAACTGAAGAAGATCTGGGAAGTATTCCAAATGATCATAACCAATTTCCAGCAGGCCTATGTGCCAGACAGAGACATCAGCATTGATGAAAGTCTGATGGCTTACAAAGGACGCCTCAGCTGGATTCAATACATCGCATCCAAGAGAGCGCGGTTTGGAATAAAATCCTATATGCTCTGCGAGTCTACAACTGGCTATATATGGAATTCCATCATATACACCGGCAAAGGAACACAATTCAACCCCAGGTACAGCGGCTATGGGATGGCAACGTCATCAGTCCTTTCACTGCTTGAACCATTGCTCAATCAGGGGTATTGTGTGACAACAGACAACTTTTACACGTCGCCTGAGCTGTACGAGTTTCTACTAAAAAACAAGACTGACGCATATGGAACCGTTAGGGCCAACCGACGTGGCCTGCCATGTATGTTTTCCAAGAAAAAACTGAAAACAGGAGAAATGGTGGCCTGGCAGAAAGGAAAGATGATGGCAATGCGTTGGCGTGACAAAAAAGACGTGTGCCTAATGAGTACAGTACATAACACCTCCACTACCACGGTCCACACAAGAGGTGGGAAAGATGTCATAAAGCCACAACTTGTGATCGACTATAATAACACCATGGGAGGAGTCGATAGAGCCGATCAGGCGATGACATTCTATCCAGCTATGCGGAAGCAACAAAAAAAATACTACAAAAAAATATTCAGGCATCTCCTGGAACAATGTCTGTGGAATGCCTATATACTGCACAGAGGAAAGAGTGACAAGCCTCTTGTTCACTCTGACTTCATCTGGAAGGTGGCGGAGCAGATTTTTGTGAACTACCAAACGCCATCAGTGGCCGTGAACAGATCTGGACGTCGCGCTGTTGACGTTGTAAACCCAGAGAGGCTGACTGGTCGTCACTTTATGGATTACATCCCGCCAAGCGCAAAAAAGGCATCACCTACAAGGATGTGTGTAGTTTGCTGCTCAAAGCGAGATGGAAATGGAAAAAAAATCCGAAAGGAAACCAGGTTCCATTGCCCTGATTGTGACGTTGGTCTATGTGCAGTCCCATGTTTCAAAATTTACCACACCCAGGATGTTTACTGAATTTTCTTTTGTTTGACAAATTTCATTATTTATTACATTACTGAATAAAATTATATTATTTATTAGATTATAACTCATGATTTTATTTTTTCGAACTTTGTCACATCTGAGAGGTCTACTAGAGTCTTTATTGGTCAGGTTTAAGTAAGTAATTACTAAGAATTGCAGGCCTACAATACATAACACCACGCGCCGTGCCCCAAATTGGCAGTAGGAGGACCAACCAAGCATCTTTTTCCATCTCCCGGTTCCTAAAATCTATTTCATACACCAGCCCCTGATAGGGGACGTAACAGGGATTAAACTGATAGGAATACTACTATTTAACACACCACTCATATCTGGTGGCACAGTACATTGCAAGGCGTACGCGCAGTGCCCCTAATTGGAAGTAAGAGGACCGACCAAACATCTTTTTCCATCTCCCGGTTCCTAAAATCTATTCCATACACCGGCCCCTGATAGGGGACAAAACAGAGATTAAACTGTTAAGAACAGATTTTTTAAAATTTTAAAAAAGAGGACAGCCTCTGCGGAGCTGGGTATTTTTTGGGCGCGTTACTGAACGCTCATGCACAATGGCTGTAGGCTCATGCGTCCTTTTGCGGAGGTGACAAACCTGGTCAGTCAAACCCAAGGCAACATCATCGACCTCATCCCATATGCGTTTTTTCTGGAGTGTGCCCTGCGAAGAGTGCTGGATCAGGCCGTAGATGAGCATGAAGAGGAAGAGTTGTGGTCACCATCACCACCAGAAGCAGTCTTGTCGTCGTCGATTGCTGGACCTGCGACAATGCAGAGAGAGGAGTCTGTAGAAGAGGAGTCAGATGAGGAAGGTGGCTTTGAGGAGGTGGAAGACCAACCACAGCAGGCGTCCCAGGGGGCTTGTTGTCACCTTTCAGGGATCCTTGGTGTTGTACGTGGCTGGGTGGAGGAAGAGACCTTCAATGACGTCAGTGAGGACAAGGAACGGGACATGGCTAGCTTGGTATCCAACCTTGTGCAAATGGGGAGTTTGCGGTTGTGCAAATGGACTGTTTGCGGTTGTTTGCGGTGCGTTAAACGGGGAGTTTGGTCTGTCACTGTGAAGTGGGCGTAACCCTTACACTACCTGATCGATACAACATCATACCTGATGTTTTAAAGCACATTATTGCAAACAATTTAGGAATGTTAGGTGATTTATGCCCTTTATGGATTAAAACCTGACTTTGCGTCAACTATGCATGCCACAGTCCAGGTGTTAGTCCCCTTGAAACAACTTTTCCATCACTATTGTGGCCAGAAAGAGTCCCTGTGGGTTTTAACCCTCCTCTTATGTTAGCTTTCTGTTACTATCCATGATGTTAACGGGTCGGTTTTGACCCGTGTCTTAAATCAGCCATAAAATACCCTCTGAACAATTATTTATCATCCAATTTGTTTCTTACCTCTTGGATACCTTGTTAGGCTTCTTTATCCTTGAAAAGATTGGTTTTAATATTTTTGGTGTGACCCCTTAGACCTTTCTTTTGATAGCATACCTCTCATTTTCAAATTTAAAAAATGGTAAAATAAACCTCAATAGAATATTATAAGTAAATAAAAGGTTGTTATGTCACCAGAATGTTTCTGAGGAGTATTTGAACACATCTCTTAAATTTTTTAAAAATATTTTTATTTTAATTTTAATAACATTAACTATAATAACATTGATGGTGTTAGGGTCAATTTTGACCCATATATATTTATTTCAAGAAAATAGCCAAAAGTCTTTTTTTTTTTTAACATAAAACGTTCATAAACAATGAAAAGCAAGTAATAATACAAAATGTAGACTTGCAAGGTCAAACAAACAACACACAATCAAGCAAGGCAAACCAATAGAAATCAAGTACTAGTTTCAAAGCATTTTTGTGCAAGAACTTGCATGTGTTTGTGTGGTTGTTTTTAGATGCATGTGTTGCAAAAGCTGACACTTTTAGCATGTTCTTTGCAGATATATTTTTTACAGTGGAGGCATAATGTGTGTGTCTTTCTGTCCTTATTGCTGGGGCAGACCTGACACTTCTTTCTTTTAGAATCAGATGGCATCACTCGAGTTGTGGCTGTGGCTGTGCTGGTTGATGTTGAGGCAAGGCTAGATGATGATGAGGATGCTGGCACTGATTCTCTTTGTGTTGTTGATGGTGTGGATGGAGTGCTTGATCTGTCTGATCACGGCTGCAGCGATTGGATCTCGAGACACCCGTTTCCTTTGCTCAATGTGTGCCTTGACAAGGGAACTTCCTAGCTCCTCGAGAAATATTCTCCACTTGTTATTTTTTTTTGTGTTCCAACCTGGGTGGATGTGGGTCCATAACACAAATGCATTGTATGCAGACACATCTAGGATGTTAGAAAACACAGCCATCGGCAATCATGACATATCTGCCTCTTGACTTGTCCCAGAGACTATCAGTGGCCTCATTATAGGATCTGTACACTCCAGCAAGAAGAAGAACACCAATATAAGCATCTAGGCATTCCTCATTTATGTCATTCCACATGTTGCCATGGACTTTTTTTCCTTCAAGGTTTGTCATTGCAATGATCACTTTTTTTAGTGACAATGGCATGAACAGTTCAAAACATGTTTTGATGTCACTTACTCTCGTCACAGCAAACCTTGTGATCCCAGGGGTCATTTTGATTACATCTGCAGCAGCTGCCCTGCCATGCAAGTCAGGAGGTTCTGAACTCCAACAGATCTTACCACTTTTGGATTTGAATGTTTCAGCAGGAACAGCAGCAGGTTCAGCCCTGGTGGCCTCCTCATCAGACTCATCAGATGTGTCTGTGTATTCTGGTTGATACTCTACTTCATCTTCTGCCTCAGAAACCTGCTCATCCATATCGCTATGCTGCTCTGTGTCCTCTGCCTCATTTTCATCCAAGATATAATCCAGTATTTGGATTCCTGCAAATCTTCTCACTCTTGCATGCTGCATATTGGAGATGATTACTCTGCAAGTCAGCAACTTTGAAATGTATTGGTCCTATGTTTCTTTACTTTATTTAGAGAAGCAGACAAGCAGGCAAAGAGATCGGCCCCTCCCTAACTATAGCTCACAGGGTTGAGAGGTGATTGGCTGTCAGTGTTACTAAGCAGAGAGAGTGTTTAGGATTTCAGTTTTGGCACTTATTAGTGTCCTATAATCCTATATTATAACTGGGTCAGAATTGACCCTAACACCATAAACGTCTTAATATTCACCACAGTATTTTATAATTTAGTGAAAAGGATTATTTTTCTATTACATTGTTTAAATAGAGGTTCCTGACAAAGTAAAAAAATCTTGATGCAATAAACAAATTTATGTGATACTTATAGACATTCAAAATGTCCATGCATAAAAGCGTCCATCAAAATATAGGAAAGAGGAATAAATGGCCCTAATGATGATACCTAAAACTAGGCCCTGTGCCCAGGGGCGACTCCTGATGGTGGAGACCCCCCGTCCTCGAACCTAACTAACAGCTCCTAGTTAACCCTACAGTGTATGGGCTAGTAAGACTAGTGGTGGACTAAGTTTTAGGCATGGACAAAGAGGATATATAACAATGCACGGTGTATACAACCCTATTGGTAAAATGTACCAAAAGGTACACGGTGCAGCTAACTAACTAATCACAAAAACGACACCTAGAAAGATAATTGATAGTGACACAGACGCATCTGTGTTCAACCCCAACGCGTTTCCCCCACTGTGTGGGATCATCAGGGGGTATTCAATGGTTACAATGATAAATGTCCAGCAGAGGGAGGCCCAGTTGGGACAACCTCGATACGCCAGCAGGACAAACAGGGGTGTCAGATGATAGTCAAAGATAACATTAAAAAGATTGGACCAGATGACCTTACTGGGAGAAAACAAGGGAGGGAATAGCAGACAGCAGCAGTCATGGTGTTTAAGGACACGTAATATTGATGTATAAGAGCCAGGATGGGTACCTGTAGGAAAAAGAGAAAAACATACAATTGTATGTATACACATAAACCTGTAGCCAAACACCATAATGAGAAACGTGAGGGACCATCACCAAAACGAGGGGCCTCATTCAAGAGGGTCACTCACTGTGTCCAATGAAGATATACCATGTATACAGATATATGCAGCCCCGCTCACAGACACGGCCAAGGTTGGCCTTACTGATAAATCAAAGCCAGGTGGTATTCACAAATTCAGGTGTATTTGGAAATAGCAGTCAACGGTAAGCTGAAATAAATTAGAATACCCAATAGATGGAGAGATGCTAATAAGACCTTGATAGTATAGCCTAAATTAGGCAAAAAGCGTACCTTACACAAGCGTAATGAATAGCATCAGACAGACACCTTGGATCAAGCGCCTAATAAACCTGCATCCCCTATATAGCAAAAACATGTGGTCAGACGTTTGTTCACATAGACAGATCGACGTCTGCTCCACACACAGCCATGAGGTAGCTGGGGTTACTCACAGTTGGTGCCACCAAATCGCTTATCCTCTCATGATTAATGATATCTTCTCCCAGGGTCCAACAATTTGCCATGACTAGCCACCTCCTCTTATAGTAAGTGCCTCCCAATCAGGGGTAACAAATGACCCCATGTGATAGCTAAATTAACCTGGCCACCTTCTCTCATCAGCTGGTAATAGTAGTGTGCGTTCCACTGTGGAACGCACGCCATGCAGAGGACTTCCGGTATTGAAACCCGGATATGACGTCCAGGAGCCTGCGCTTCAGAGTGAAGCGCAACCCTGCACTGAGATAGAAGAAACTGTGTGTGGCGTCCGATTTAGACGTCATCACCCGGGGACATGCGTTCCAAGGTGGAACGCACGTCGGCCGGACCATTAGAAAAGGTGCAGCTGAAATATACTTATTGGAAACCTTGATACAATGCATATGGAACCAAAAGCAACCCCTAATGGTAGAGAGGAAATAACTAAAGCGTTATTAACCAGATTAAAATACCTAATAAGTGAGAGGTATAAAAAGTAACTTATGGGGAGTGGCTAGACCAGAACGGTATAGCATAGGACAACTATGAATTTGCAGTATTGATATGATACTAGATATATAGAAGATAACAAAATAAGTGAAAATATAATGATTCACTGTACATAATAATAATATATCGGTGCTTCACGCACCGGGCTAAGTACCTAGGGACAGAACGGTCAGCCGAACCCATGGGTTACAAGGGACTATAAAGAGAAGGGATAGGGGTAGGGGAAAAGGGAGACAAGAGAATATACCAGGGATATGCCAAAAGGCCAGAGAGCAAAAAATGGTCATAAAAAACAAGAGAAAGTAAGTCTTTCATTGAGCCTGTGGGGGGATTGGGACCGGAGTCTATGGATCCATTCGCTTTCTTTTTGAAGAATCCTCCTGTCCCAATCACCCCCACGGTTTGTATGAGTACTATTAAAATTATTTACTATTGAGGGTTATGCTATAGCTGGACTGTCTATTTCTTACCTCTAACCCATGACAATTAACTGTATCCATTTAAGCTGGAGTTTTATAGACATTCAAAACCTGAAAACGGGTCGGTTCTGACCCTAACATAAGAGGAGGGTTAAAATTCGCCTGCCTATTGAAGTCTATGGCGGTTCGCCCGGTTCTCCCGTTCGCGAGCATTTGCAAAAATTTGCGTTCGCCGTTCGCGAACGGAAAATTTTATGTTCGCGACATCTCTAATTATCAATTGTTCTTTTCTGTACGTTGAATGAATAATTTTTTGGGCCTGTATTCCACTGGCCTGCACTAAAATTGATATCTAATGACCTTCTAATATACTTCCAGCCACTTAATTACTTGTTCTTTTCTGTCCGGTGAATGCCTAATGTTTGGGACCTCGGAGGGGGGCATTCATTAGCCATGTTTTTAATCCAATTTAATATTTTTAGTTTTTTTAAATATATGTATTTGATCTCTATTTGTACTGGCCTGCAGGAAAATGTATATCCAATGACCATCTTATATACCTCCAGCCACATAATCACTTGATGTTTTCTGTCAGGTGAATGCCTAATTTTTGGGGCCTGTACTCCCGTGGCCTAAAATAAAATTTTTCTAGACTCTTGCAGGCCACATTTTTGACAGTTTCTCTTTAAGACGCATACAAATGGCCCCTGATTAAAATACATATTTTTTGTTGGAATTTTTGCCATTGATCCCCCTCTGGTATGTCACTGTCCAAGTTGTGGGACGATTTGTGCGCTTCTTGTAAGTTTTTGGTGGCTGCAATAATGACCTGAAGGTTTTTCAGGTTCACCTGCCATTAAAGTGAATAGGGCTTGCCATGAACTTTCGGTTCGCGAACATTTAATCACCTTCCCGTGATCGCGTTTGCGAATCGTCCCTGCCAATGTTTGTCCATCACTATTTAGGATGTGCAAACGTTACACAGGAGATGTAGCGCAGGTAATGTCGCTGCTGTCACCAGTGGCTAATAAAAAATTGCAGGGATTGTCACAGCTATTTGGGATGCGCAAACGTTGCAGGAGATGTAGCTCAGGTAATGTAACTGTCCGCAGCGGACACCGTGAACGTAAAAAGTACATTGGATGTCACAGATATTTTTTGTATGTGCACACGTTAAATAGGAGATGTAGCGAAGATAATGTCGCTGTCCGCAGCGTCTACGGAAAAAGTACACTGGATGTCACAGATATTTTTAGGCTGCGCACACGTTACACAGGAGATGTATGTCGCAGATAATGTCTCTGTCTAATAGCACGCAATTTAGCGCAGGTTGCTCTAAAATATATAAGCTGCCAGACACAAGAACAGTCCTTAAAAGGACTTTTGGGTCTCTAACACCTACCCTGCCAAAAAATAAAATTCAATTCCCTACACTATCTGTCCCTTCTACAGCACAGCTCCCCTGTCTAAGACTGGCCGAACCACGTGTCATCGGGTGCGATATAGCACCCGATGACATGTTCCGGCCAGCCAATCACTGTAATGCCAGTAACCAACATGGCTACGGCATTACAGTGAGTGGCATTACTTATTTGCATGTTTATTGGCTGAGAAGCAGCCAACAAATGTGCGAGGAGGAGACTTGAGCACGGCACTCAAGCACACACGGTATTCGGCCGAACACCGGGATCTGCCGAGCATCGCGATGCCCAGGCCGAACTGGTGTTTGGCTGAGCATGCTCGATCATCACTAGTGACAGGTTCCTCAAAGGCAAAGGGCAGTGGCCAAAATGTTTCTGTCACAGGCAGTGCAGGGGTTCACGAAGGCAGCGGTAGCAGGCAGTCTGAGCGGAGTGTTGGGGGGATAATGCCGTACTCGGTTGTGTGGCAATTTTTGGGTAGGCCGCCGGAGGAGGTGAACATGGCCATTTGCAGAATTTTTGGACAGAAGCGTGGCCAGGGTGCCAATGTTGGCCCTGCATCAACACATGCAGCGTCACCATAAAGTGCCCTGGGAGAACAGTGGCTCTGATGTGGTGGTCCAGCCTGCCGCAGCAACCGCTGCATCACCCAGTTGCTCGCACCAAATTTCATGCAGTCAAGGCTCCACCACCTCTACCACCGAAGGGAGCTTTCTGTCCTTCCCATCATCTGCTGGTCCTGATGCTTCTGCTACTCATCCTCCTACTCCTCATCATTCATTCCATCAGCAATCGATCACCGAAGCGATTGCCAAGAGACAACAGTATGCATGCACTCTTCCAACGGTGGAGAAGCTGAACGTGCTCCTGGCCAAGTTGCTGGTGCTGCAGTCCTTCCCTTTCCAAGTGGTGGACTCTGCAACTTTCACAGAACTGATGGCTTGTTCCAAGCCGAGGTGGAGAGTACCAAGCCATCATTTCTTTGTCAAAAAGGCAGTACCAGCCCTGCACAAATATGTAGAACAGAAGGTGGGCAAGTCCTTGAGCCTGTCGGTGTCTGCCAAAGTGCACAGCAGTGCCGACTTGTGGAGCTGTAACTTTGGTCAGGTCCAATATATGTCCTTTATGACCCACTGGGTAAATGTGGTCCCTGTCCAGCCACACCAGCAACTTGGCCAGGTAACGCCGCTTCCGCCTTCACGTTCTCATGCCGTTGGTCCTGCGACAATGTCTGCCTCTGACTCCTCATCCTGAACTGTGTCCTCAGCCTCCCCTGCAGGGACAATTCACAGTGTTCTTCCAGCATACCACATGTGCAGGGCACAGCAGTGTCACACTGTTCTGCACCTAGTTTGCCTGGGCAAACAGAGTCACACAGAGGAGGAACTGCTCTGCGTCCTTCATCAAGAAATCGAATCATGGCTTTCTCCTCGACAACTCAAAATTGGAACCATGGTGACCGACAACGGGAAGAGCATGGTGTCAGCGCTGCGTCAAGGAGGGCTGAGCCATGCGCCATGCAAGGCGCACATGTTCAATCTGGTTGTAAAGTGTTTATTAAAGTCTTAACCCCATCTGCAAGACATCCTGAAAATGGCAAGGAAACTTTGCATGCACTTCAGCCACTCGTATAACGCAAAGCACACCCTCCTTGAGCTGCAGCGGCAGAATGGCGTCCCCAACATAGGCTGATATGCAACGTTTCCACCTGTTGGAATTCCACCCTCCATATGTTGAACCGATTATATTAACAGAGAAAGGCCATAAACGATTTCTTAATGGTACAGGCAGACAGAGGTACTCCCCTGTGTAACTTTGATGTTAGCCAGTGGCAGCTCATGCGTGACACCTGCCATTTGCTCGTGCATTTTGAGGAGGCCACTTTATTTGTCACACTTGTCAAAAAAAAGAATGCACCCAGATTGAAATGTCAGTGGCATGGCAAGGCTTCCAACTGGGATTTCTCAGCAAGATAATGCTTGCCCCCACATACATTTGTGTGTACTTGTACAGTTTTCTCCTCTATACATAGGCTAGAAAATACTGTGTCCCATGATTTTTGTTTTTACTGAAGATTGCAAAAAAACATGGTACATGAACACACATCACATATGCAATCTATTCTGCTTGTGTAAACACCATCTCATGGTACGGTTTTGATTTGTTTCTTGATGTGCTGTATTCAGTAGATACTGGATTTCGAAGCTGACTGGATGGATTTTCCCTACTGTGACAGATGCTCACTGAGAATTACCTCTGCTGGTCTTTTTCTTTTGTTGTTGTGTCCATCGGTAACAGTGAAAATAAGTCTTAGTTCAGAATATCTTGCTTCTTGTCTGCAGTCTGTTTTCCTCTGATTTATACGTCTGCCTCTCATCTCCTTCCCAGTGGTTATTCTGTATCATTTTTTCTATGTGGTTTCCTTTGTGACATGTTTTCTCTCCCAATCCACAATGTCTGTTTCCTTGTTCACTGAGATTATAGCGGGCATAAAAGGTCAATTACATTGAGACCTCCACCATTTTGTGGTCTCCATCACGTCCAGTCCCCAACAATGTACAGCATAGGCCGGGTTCACATCACTGTTTACTTTACTTTCTTCTGATCAGTCAGAAGAACAGAAAACAAGCAAACAAAACAAAAAAAAAGATCCTTTATTTTGAGCGTCCGTTATGCTCACTAATGCGAATTTTGCATTTTTTTAGCCATTTTTATCTGAACGCTATTATTTTAGATGAAAAAAAGTACTTTGTGGAGAACTTTCTTTCTGTCTAAAATAACAGATCTCAGATGGAAATGGCTAAAACTGGTGCAAAATGAGCATTAGTGAGCACAACAGATGTTCAAAATGAAGGATCACTTTTTTTTCCCGTTCTTCTGACGGATCAGAAGAATGGAAAGCAAAACGGTGATGTTAACCTAGCCTTACTCTAAACCTCCTGCTTATCATGGCTTCTTAAGTTTATTATAGTCCATACCATAGCATCAGGCATATTTAGGGACTCTATAGCACCACACAATTTATTTTTTATTTTTATACAGGGGCCTCTGTCAGTCCTTCACTATAGTGTGCATAAAAGAGTAATTTCACAGATCACCCTTGGAGTTACATAGTATATAGGGAAATCCTGCATAAAAATTCTGAATAATTCTGACTAACACTACAAAGTTCAGTGTGAAAATATCCTAATTGGTCACATGGCACATTTACACTATAGGTTGGCTTTCACATTAGCCCTGATTGCGGGCAGGATTTAGGAAATATGCAGCAGCCTGAACTTCTCTTCTTATTGTTATATCATTGGCCATTCTGCTATCCTGGGCAGTCATGGGCATGGCTCCACTCTCCCTTCTTCTAAATTCTGTTATGGCAGCCAGGACCTGTTGGCCTTTCTCTGTTTCCCTGAGGTAGGACCAGCCTCCAGAGTCATCTGCTTGTTCTTCCTTTCAGGCCACAGCCTACTTCCTGCCAACAAGTCTTCTCCCCCTATTATTAGGGTTTGCCCGCTCCTCCCAGCCCTTAAAGGGCCAGCACACAGATGAATTCACTCCAGCCATTGGCTGGCCACCTTTGGGTACTTATGTGAAAATGCCCAAGCAATAGGTTTTTATAGCTTGCCAGTTCCCTGCAAAGGTGTATTCATTTGTCTGTTCATATACTGACTTCTGCTTATCTCCTGGATATTGACCATCTGCTACCTGAGCTGACTTGTGCCTGACCTTTGTACCCTTCACTGCCTACTCTGACCTTGGACTGTTTAACCACTTCAGCCCCCAGTGCTTAAACACCCTGAAAGACCAGGCCACTTTTTACACTTCTGACCTACACTACTTTCACCATTTATTGCTCGGTCATGCAACTTACCACCCAAATGAATTTTACCTCCTTTTCTTCTCACTAATAGAGCTTTCATTTGGTGGTATTTCATTGCTGCTGACATTTTTACTTTTTTTGTTATTAATCGAAATTTAACGATTTTTTTGCAAAAAAATGACATTTTTCACTTTCAAAAAAAACTACATCCATATATAAATTTTGCTCTAAATTTATTGTTCTACATGACTTTGATAAAAAAAAAATGTTTGGGTAAAAAAAAAAAATGGTTTGGGTAAAAGTTATAGCGTTTACAAACTATGGTACAAAAATGAGAATTTCCGCTTTTTGAAGCAGCTCTGACTTTCTGAGCACCTGTCATGTTTCCTGAGGTTCTACAATGCCCAGACAGTACAAATACCCCACAAATGACCCCATTTCGGAAAGTACACACCCTAAGGTATTCGCTGATGGGCATAGTGAGTTCATAGAACTTTTTATTTTGTCACAAGTTAGCGGAAAATGATGATTTTTTTTTTTTCTTACAAAGTCTCATATTCCACTAACTTGTGACAAAAAATAAAAAGTTCTATGAACTCACTATGCCCATCAGCGAATACTTTGGGGTCTCTTCTTTCCAAAATGGGGTCACTTGTGGGGTAGTTATACTGCCCTGGCATTCTAGGGGCCCAAATGTGTGGTAAGGAGTTTGAAATCAAATTCTGTAAAAAATGACCAGTGAAATCCGAAAGGTGCTCTTTGGAATGTGGGCCCCTTTGCCCACCTAGGCTGCAAAAAAGTGTCACACATCTGGTATCTCTGTATTCAGGAGAAGTTGAGGAATGTGTTTTGGGGTGTCTTTTTACATATACCCATGCTGGGTGAGATAAATATCTTGGTCAAATGCCAACTTTGTATAAAAAAATGGGAAAAATTGTCTTTTGCCAAGATATTTCTCTCACCCAGCATGGGTATATGTAAAATGACACCCCAAAACACATTCCCCAACTTCTCTTGAGTACGGAGATACCAGATGTGTGACACTTTTTTGCAGCCTAGGTGGGCAAAGGGGCCCATATTCCAAAGAGCACCTTTCGGATTTCACAGGTCATTTTTTACAGAATTTGATTTCAAACTCCTTACCACACATTTGGGCCCGTAGAATGCCAGGGCAGTATAACTACCCCACAAGTGACCCCATTTTGGAAAGAAGAGACCCCAAGGTATTCGCTGATGGGCATAGTGAGTTCATGGAAGTTTTTATTTTTTGTCACAAGTTAGTGGAATATGAGACTTTGTATGAAAAAAAAAATCAAAAAAAAAATCTGCATTTTCCACTAACTTGTGACAAAAAATAAAAAATTCTAGGAACTCGCCATGCCCCTCACGGAATACCTTGGGGTGTCTTCTTTCCAAAATGGGGTCACTTGTGGGGTAGTTATACTGCCCTGGCATTTTCCAGGGGCCCTAATGTGTGGTAAGTAGGTAAATGACCTGTGAAATCCTAAAGGTGCTCTTTGGAATATGGGCCCCTTTGCCCACCTAGGCTGCAAAAAAGTGTCACACATGTGGTATCGCCATATTCAGGAGAAGTTGGGGAATGTGTTTTGGGGTGTCATTTTACATATACCCTTGCTGGGTGAGAGAAATATCTTGGCAAAAGACAACTTTTCCCATTTTTTTATCCAAAGTTGGCATTTGACCAAGATATTTATCTCACCCAGCATGGGTCTATGTAAAATGACACCCCAAAACACATTCCCCAACTTCTCCTGAGTACGGCGATACCAGATGTGTGACACTTTTTTGCAGCCTATATGCGCAAAGGTGCCCAAATTCCTTTTAGGAGGGCATTTTTAGACATTTGGATACCAGACTTCTTCTCACTCTTTGGGGCCCCTAGAATGCCAGGGCAGTATAACTACCCCACATGTGACCCCATTTTGGAAAGAAGACACCCCAAGGTATTCAATGAGGGGCATGGCGAGTTCATAGAAATTATTTTTTTTTGGCACAAGTTAGCGGAAATTGATATTTTTAATTTTTTTCTCACAAAGTCTCCCGTTCCGCTAACTTGGGACAAAAATTTCAATCTTTCATGGACTCAATATGCCCCTCACGGAATACCTGGGGGTGTCTTCTTTACGAAATGGGGTCACATGTGGGGTATTTATACTGCCCTGGCATTCTAGGGGCCCTAAAGCGTGAGAAGAAGTCTGGAATATAAATGTCAAAAAAATTTTACGCATTTGGATTCCGTGAGGGGTATGGTGAGTTCATGTGAGATTTTATTTTTTGACACAAGTTAGTGGAATATGAGACTTTGTAAGAAAAAAAAAAAATAATTCCGCTAACTTGGGCCAAAAAAATGTCTGAATGGAGCCTTACAGAGGGTGATTAATGACAGGGGGGGGGGTGATCAATGACAGGGGGGTGATCAATGACAGGGGAGTGATCAATGACAGGGGGGTGATCAATGACAGGGGGGTGATCAGGGAGTCTATATGGGGTGATAACCACAGTCATTGATCACGCCCATGTAATGCTTCATTCAGACGTCCGTATGCGTTTTGCGGATCCGATCCATTTATCAGTGCATCCGTAAAAATCATGCGGACATCTGAATGGAGCTTTACAGGGGGGTAATCAATGACAGGGGGGGTGATCAATGACAGGGGGGTGATCAGGGAGTCTACATGGGGTGATAACCACAGTCATTGATCATGCCCCTGTAAGGCTTCATTCAGACGTCCGGATGCGTTTTGCGGATCCGATCCATCTATCAGTGCATCCGTAAAAATCATGCGGACATCTGAATGGAGCTTTACAGGGGGGTAATCAATGACAGGGGGGTGATCAGGGAGTCTATATGGGGTGATAACCACAGTCATTGATAATGCCCCTGTAACGCTTTATTCAGACGTCCGTATGCGTTTTGCGGATCCGATCCATCTATCAGTGCATCCGTAAAAATCATGTGGACATCTGAATGGAGCTTTACAGGGGGGTAATCAATGACAGGGGGGGTGATCAATGACAGGGGGGTGATCAGGGAGTCTATATGGGGTGATAACCACAGTCATTGATCATGCCCCTGTAAGGCTTTATTCAGACGTCCGGATGCGTTTTGCGGATCCGATCCATCTATCAGTGGATCCGTAAAAATCATGCGGACATCTGAATGGAGCTTTACAGGGGGGTAATCAATGACAGGGGGGTGATCAGGGAGTCTATATGGGGTGATAACCACAGTCATTGATCATGCCCCTGTAAGGCTTCATTCAGACGTCCGGATGCGTTTTGTGGATCCGATCCATCTATCAGTGCATCCGTAAAAATCATGCGGACATCTGAATGGAGCTTTACAGGGGGGTAATCAATGACAGGGGGGTGATCAGGGAGTCTATATGGGGTGATAACCACAGTCATTGATCATGCCCCTGTAAGGCTTCATTCAGACGTCCGGATGCGTTTTGCGGATCCGATCCATCTATCAGTGCATCCGTAAAAATCATGCGGACATCTGAATGGAGCTTTACAGGGGGGTAATCAATGACAGGGGGGTGATCAGGGAGTCTATATGGGGTGATAACCACAGTCATTGATCATGCCCCTGTAAGGCTTCATTCAGACGTCCGGATGCGTTTTGTGGATCCGATCCATCTATCAGTGCATCCGTAAAAATCATGCGGACATCTGAATGGAGCTTTACAGGGGGGTAATCAATGACAGGGGGGTGATCAGGGAGTCTATATGGGGTGATAACCACAGTCATTGATCATGCCCCTGTAAGGCTTCATTCAGACGTCCGGCTGCGTTTTGCGGATCCGATCCATCTATCAGTGCATCCGTAAAAATCATGCGGACATCTGAATGGAGCTTTACAGGGGGGTAATCAATGACAGGGGGGTGATCAGGGAGTCTATATGGGGTGATAACCACAGTCATTGATCATGCCCCTGTAAGGCTTTATTCAGACGTCCGGATGCGTTTTGCGGATCCGATCCATCTATCAGTGGATCCGTAAAAATCATGCGGACATCTGAATGGAGCTTTACAGGGGGGTAATCAATGACAGGGGGGTGATCAGGGAGTCTATATGGGGTGATCACCACAGTCATTGATCACGCCCGTGTAAGGCTTCATTCAGACGTCCGGATGCGTTTTGCGGATCCGATCCATCTATCAGTGGATCCGTAAAAATCATGCGGACGTCTGAATGGAGCTTTACAGGGGGTTGATCAATGACAGGGGGGTAATCAATGACAGGGGGGTAATCAATGACAGGGGGGTGATCAGGGAGTCTATATGGGTTGATCAGGGGCTAATAAGGGGTTAATAAGTGACGGGGGGGGGTGTAGTGTAGTGTAGTGGTGCTTGGTGCTACTTTACTGAGCTACCTGTGTCCTCTGGTGGTCGATCCAAACAAAGGGGACCACCAGAGGACCAGGTAGCAGGTATATTAGACGCTGTTATCAAAACAGCGTCTAATATACCTGTTAGGGGTTAAAAAAAAACACATCTCCAGCCTGCCAGCGAACGATTGCCGCTGGCAGGCTGGAAATCAACTCTCTTACCTTCCGTTCCTGTGAGCGCGCGCGCCTGTGTGCGCGCGTTCACAGGAAATCTCGCGTCTCGCGAGATGACGCATATATGCGTGACTCTGCGCAGGGCTGCCACCTCCGGAACGCGATCCTGCGTTAGGCGGTCCGGAAGTGGTTAATGGATTGCTCTTACTTTGCTTGCCCTGACCTTAGCCTGTCACTGACTACAATTTGGACTTTTCCCTCAGTGCTTTGCATTGGTGTCTCTAAACTTCCTGGGTCAACTGTTAATCATGCAGAGACTACTCCTGGAGGTAGCAGCCTGGTGGTTTCTCTGAAACAAAGTCCAGATCCCTTTATAGGGTTATAAAGGGGGAATACCAAGGGTCTGCCAGGATAATGCCCTTAGGATTAACTCAAAGTCAAATCTGTTGGTTGACACAGTTGTTCCATGCCCACTTCCATAACACTTACTCTGTCAGAACCCAGCTCAATTGTGGCAAAATCAGGGGGCGACAAATACACCTGAAGTGTCAATTTGTGACAAAAATGTAGGGAAATAGGACTTTCTAGATAAAAGATAGTAGCCAACATTTACTGATGCTGTTTAAAAGTTAGACAGCACAAACTTAGACCAGGTAGTTATAAAATGTGCCACATTTAATACAGTGGTGTATACCCTGTGAAAGCTTACATCACACATGAAGTTAAACACTTTTCTCATTACTTTAGGCCACCATTTTGCCCTTAAAAAATTATGCATGTCCCATTTACTAGACACTTTTGAGAAGTGCCAAGCAAGGTGTAAGCACTGATTTTTCTGCCTCAAACCAAATAATAAATTTGTCTAAATTGATTTGCACAAAAAATAATGTGCAAATTACGGTATGCCACAAATGTGAAGCAAGGACCTACATTGATTCTCTGAACTGTGAAGCACCACAGGCATTCTGAAATTTGACATTTAAGCATTTGCCTTCTGTTTTTGAAACAGAATACATATCTCTTTTATATTTTAACTGCATCTTTTATTACCATCTGTTTAACCTACTATTTTTACTACAAATGGGAGACAAAATAGAACATAGTGAAATGTATTACTCCCTACCTCACTTAATGATGTAGTTTGACTTTATGAAGGTCTAAACAAATTTTATTGATTATTCAGAAGCTATAAAAGTATTTTATGGTAAAAAAAATAAACCTTAATTGTTTATCCTGTAAAACATTTTATATGACCATTATAGTGCACCAAATGAAGAGCAAATATAACTCTATATAGCAAGCAATGTCCAGTGTCCTAAAAGCTTGTATATCGATACACACAAATGCAAGATTTTTTTGCTCATATTTTCCTGAACATTGTATTTTACTTTCAAGTTTCATTGGGGATGCGTTTTGATATAATTTATATTGCATCTAAAAAATAAAATAAAAAAGCTTCCACATTTACCCAAGATCATAAGATGCACAGGACTCATACCACTTTGTCTAAGGGTATGGCCACAAGTCAGGTTTGGGAGCCAAAACCAGGAGTGAATAAGAAAAAAGAAAAGTCATATCTGTCCTTTATACTTTTCTCCTATTATTATCCACTCCTGATTTTTGCTTCCAAAACTGCATCAGGAAACCTGACCACCTGTACCCTAAGGGGTATTCTTCTGGTAAGCTCCAGGCTAAATGCCCTCTGCTTAAAATCTACCTTTACAATTATTATCTTTAGAATGTCAAATAAGAAGATTAGATGAGTCAAATTGTAAGTATAATATATACTGAATCCCTCAAGTGAGTGGCTGCTGCAGACTTGTGACCAATAACAGGCCCCTGTCACTTGCAGACCGCTGGGAGCTACAGCGCTGGAAAATAGAATTTTTTTTTATTTTTAAAGACAATCCTGCTGGCTATTGGAGTGTCAGTTATTCTAGACAACCCCTTTACTCTACAGTCTATTTTACCTCCATTATCTGTGCAGGAAAATCCAGTCTTTTATTTCCTAAAAGCAGAAATTTCAAGTTGGACAAAGGATTAAAAAAAATAAACACACCTCTCTTACAAGAAAAGGTGTCCTTTGCACTTGTGCACCATTATTATGGCCTCTTACATTGGTAATACGACCCAAGGTTAACTGTTGAACTGTTCTGTGACTGCTTCATGAGAATATGATTACTAGTTGACATGCTGCCTCAACTGTATTTGTGATGCACTTGTGTGCCATGTAAAATATTCTGTGTTATGTGCCTTTAAGCTGCTGTGAGACATCAGTGACTTATTAAGTAGTATTCGTTCTACTGTGGGTTAAACGTCCTATATATAGATACTAAGTATAAACCATATACTGAAAATAGCTACGTCACAAATGGCTTGCAATTTTATAGCTAGCTACACCTATTTCCCTTATTGACCTATTCCTCAGCTCTTTACAGACATTATTATCACTTGCTGTCGCCAAAGGGGCTCACAATCTAAGTTCCCTATTAGTCTTTGGAGTGTGCGAAGAAACCAGAGTACACACAAACACGGGGAGAACATACAAACTCTATACAGATGTTATCCTTGGTCAGAGGCACCAGTGCTAACCACTGAGCCACCGAGTGTTCATTGATGAGTGCTGCAAAAGAAGTCATGATAGAGCTTCCACACACTGATGAGCATGGTCCTGGTCTGTATAAAGCAGCAGCTGCTGGTATATCGTGATGACCAGTCATGATGTGTGATAGCTAGCTAGTCGATAGGTGAGTGGTGCTCATAAATCGGTTCCCTACCTCAGGGCCTAGAGAGAGTCAGAGCAGCAGTAACACCTACAGCAGAGAAGGGTAGCATGTACTCCACCTGCACCACTGTCGCTACCTATTTGGAATTGCAATACCTAACCCCCCTACAGTCTTTATCCGTGGACCTGGGGATAGTCAGGTCAGGAGGAACCGACCAGCCAGCCTGCTGCAAGTAGAGAAATGCCTGTGCATAGGATGGTGTACCATACTGTGTCTGTACAGTGTGTTGCAAAGAGAGATACCAGGACTTGTGTAGACATCTGTGAAAAGTGTGCAATAGTGTACCGAAGGTTTGCATGGCCTGTGAATATAGTGTGTGCGGTGAATGCCATGAGGAGAGTTGTCATTGTCTATAACAAGCAGCATCAGCCATCATCATTGCTTCTAATGAGATGGAAAAGAGAGCATGCCAGGTGGAAATAGCAATCCTGTTGCCGCTTGAAGAAACAAACACACTGTTTGAAAACACACTGCACTGTTGCATGTATTACTGTATGCTTTTTCATATTAGAAAGCTTCCAAAAATTGTCCGTTATTGGGGGGAGTTGGTATTATTTGAAAAAAAGACAGTGGCTTGTTAGGACTAAGCATCCAAAAATTAAGCCTCTGTAACGGATCTCCTAGCACCCCGACCGGGTGCCTCCGTTGATAGGTGCTCCTAGTGCTTTCCGAGGACTCCAAGCACTCCACTTGACACCGTACGCACTGCAGACCCCACGAACCGCCGAAGCTTGGTTGAGGTCTCACCGTCTCCTACCCACCCTGGACCTACGACAAGGCTCCAGGCTCCAGTGGGTGAACCTCTCCTAAAACCAGAGAGCAGGAACAGCTCTTAAAAGAGCTAGTAGTTATAGCCAGGGGAGTATAGCAAATCTCCCAGCGTATAGCAATCCCCAGCGTCGATCAGTTACCCAAACATCAGCCTCAACATGATGAAGGATAAAACAGGAACACTTTATTGAGGGCTACCCGCCCGTATTTATGCAGGTCCCCATCTGGTGGACACGCCCCTAGGGGACCAGAATAAAGACTGTGACACAGGACAGATATGCAGCAATTCAGAATACACAGACACAATACATCCCCACAATGCATCATGGTTTCCTCCTCTCTGCCCTGGAGACACCCGAGGAGTAATTCAATTATCTCTCAGGACAAAGGGAAATCGCCAATACACATGTGGATACAACAGGACAGGAATCACCACCCAAACACACAATGTCACACCCCCACAGCAAACAGACATTTAACATATTCCCAGATAGCTCAAGTCTGAGTGCATATCATTAGGTGAATGGCACTCAGAATACACAAATACAATAAAATTAGCTATCTGGGTACCCTCACATAACAAAATACAATTGCAAAGACAGATTTAAGCTGTGCGGCTGGTCTGTCTGCTCCTTTAAAGTTAGTATGGGCCATAATCCTGAGGCAAGAGGCTGGTAGCCAGGCCCCACCGAAACCCAGTGGCGAGGTTGGTTTCGCCACATATCTCCCCCTCCCAGGGAAGACTAACCAGATACCTGACCTCATGCCGGTCGGTATCTGAGTTAGTCTGGCAGTCCACCTACAACCCAATACTGGACCTGTTGAATTTTGGGGCCTGGCTCTGTTCTGTATGTCCCCAGCTGTTGAGGGGGCATCTGCTACTCCTTGCTTCCTTGTTGCTCTCTAGCTTGGAGCTGTAGGTACTTGGTGGGCAGAGGCCGACTGCGCTCTGCCCAGATGCCAGCGCTTCCGCTGGGGTAGCCTGTGGAAAGTCAGCCTCTGGAGAAGAGGATAAAGGAGGGCAGAGGCCAACTGCGCTCTGCCCAGATGCCAGCTCTTCCTCTGGGGTAGCCTGTGGGATGTCCGGCTCTGGAGAAGAGGATAGGGGAGGGCAGAGGCTGACTGCGCTCTGCCCAGATGCCAGCTCTTCTGCTGGGGTAGCCTGTGGGGAGTCAGGCTCTGGATAAGAGGATAGAGGAGGGCAGAGGCTGACTGTGTTCTGCCCAGATGCCAGCTCTTCTGCTGGGGTAGCCTGTGGGGAGTCAGGCTCTGGATAAGAGGATAGAGGAGGGCAGAGGCCAACTGCGCTCTGCCCAGATGCCAGCATTTCCGCTGGGGTAGCCTGTGGGATGTCCGGCTTGGGAGAAGAGGATAGGGGAGGGCAGAGGCTGACTGCACTCTGCCCAGATGCCAGCTCTTCTGCTGGGGTAGCCTGTAGGGAGTCAGGCTCTGGATAAGAGTATAGGGGAGGGCAGAGGCCAACTGCGCTCTGCCAAGACGCCAGCTCTTCCGCTGGGGTAGCCTGTGGGATGTCCGGCTCTGGAGGAGAGGATAGGGGAGGGCAGAGGCTGACTGTGCTCTGCCCAGATGCCAGCTCTTCTACTGGGATGTGGTCAGGGAATCCTATCCCCAGGACCTTGTTGCAGATCGGCTGTGGAGAGGAGGAATCGCTTACCTCCTCCTCCTGGCATTCCTGCAGGGTTGGTGGGGGATCTGAACCGGCCGTCCAGCATCTCTGTAGGGCCGGTGGAGAGACCTCGGTCCCATCTCCACCTGCCATCGGGAGGTCTTCCCAGAACCAGTCTATGAAGTTCCCTACTTTGGGAGTTGGTAGGGAAGCAGGGGGTATCGCCGGCAAGTCTTCCCAGTTGTAGTGGGGCAGATCTGGCTCTGCTTGTCGAGTAGGTTGGGGATTAATGGAGCTGAGCAGGTGTTGGTAGGTCTGCTCCAGCTCCCACTCCCTTGTTACCAGGTGGGTCATGTCTTTGCTCACCTCCCTTCCGTCAGCATAAACATGCATGCCCATCCGGTAGTCATAGATATCCCAAAACCTAGACTCCTCCATGCTGCCAAGATCAATGTCCTCCTCCAAGGCATCCCATAGTAACCCCGGTCCATCAAACTCCTCACCCTCGGGTCTGTCGGGCTCAGCCATCCAGGGGGAATGTTGAATGACATACCACCTTAGGGCCTGGTGAGCGTCCTCTAGCCAAAGCTCCTTACATACCAAGTTCTGGAGCTCTGTTACCCAGTCATCCAGGGGCTGCTCTCCCAAGAGACCCATCCGCATCGCCACACGCTTCTGTAACCGCTGCTCATAACTGGGGAGACTCTCACCTCGCCGCCGCTGGGCATTTTCCAGGGCATCATACCAGACTTCCTTTCTGTCTGCATCCCTGTAGTCTGCGGCTGCCTCCTCCTCCTCGTCATAGAACGCTGTCCGAAGACTAGCCGATTCCATCCTGCTGTAGCCAGGGGCGCTGTACGGATACTAGCGTTGCCCTCAATTTTGTAAATCCACGAACGGTGTCTCCGAGCTGCTTCTCCTCACACTAGGACGCCATCCCACCACTTGCCACCAAATGTAACGGATCTCCTAGCACCCCGACCGGGTGCCTCCGTTGATAGGTGCTCCTAGTGCTTTCCGAGGACTCCAAGCACTCCACTTGACACCGTACGCACTGCAGACCCCACGAACCGCCGAAGCTTGGTTGAGGTCTCACCGTCTCCTACCCACCCTGGACCTACGACAAGGCTCCAGGCTCCAGTGGGTGAACCTCTCCTAAAACCAGAGAGCAGGAACAGCTCTTAAAAGATCTAGTAGTTATAGCCAGGGGAGTATAGCAAATCTCCCAGCGTATAGCAATCCCCAGCGTCGATCAGTTACCCAAACATCAGCCTCAACATGATGAAGGATAAAGCAGGAACACTTTATTGAGGGCTACCCGCCCATATTTATGCAGGTCCCCATCTGGTGGACACGCCCCTAGGGGACCAAAATGAAGACAGTGACACAGGACAGATATGCAGCAATTCAGAATACACAGACACAATACATCCCCACAATGCATCATGGTTTCCTCCTCTCTGCCCTGGAGACACCCGAGGAGTAATTCAATTATCTCTCAGGACAAAGGGAAATTGCCAATACACATGTGGATACAACAGGACAGGAATCACCACCCAAACACACATGTCACACCCCCACAGCAAACAGACATTTAACATATTCCCAGATAGCTCAAGTCTGAGTGCATATCATTAGGTGAATGGCACTCAGAATACACAAATACAATAAAATTAGCTATCTGGGTACCCTCACACAACAAAATACAATTGCAAAGACAGATTTAAGCTGTGCGGCCGGTCTGTCTGCTCCTTTAAAGTTAGTATGGGCCATAATCCTGAGGCAAGAGGCTAGTAGCCAGGCCCCTCCGAAACCCAGTGGCGAGGTTGGTTTCGCCACAGCCTCAAAGGGGAGAGATCCCTGCTCCTTCTTATACACACACGTTAAAGTCAGAAGAAAGAGTGGCTTGTTCTACACAAGCATACTAAAAGTATGCCTTAATGGGGACAGAATGCCTGCCTATATTTATACACACACAAGTGTTATGCCACGTAGGGTAGGGAACAATGCCACCCTGTACTCCACCCTCCCCTACCTACTTGGACAATCCACACTAAATGGCGGTCCCAAACTTGACAATGGTCCCTTGACTAAGTGCAGGAGCGTAAACCTAGTGGGATAAAAGGGAAAATAATACAATCTACACAACCCCGATCCCAAACCCGAACTTCTGTGAAGAAGTTCGGGTTTGGGTACCAAACATGCCGATTTTTCTCAAGCGCGTGCAAAACGCATTACAATGTTTTGCACTCGCGCTGCAAAATCGTGCATTTTCCCGCAACGCACCGGCATCTTATCCGAGCCAAAAATATGACGCCCGTGTGAAAGAAGCCTAATAGTGGCACATGGTCGCAATAGTAGTATTAGCAGTACCAGCACAGCATGAAACAGACAAGGCAATAGATGTCTGGGGGTTGTTAAAAGGTTGTAGTAGTGATGGCTTTGTAGCGGTAACAGAAATGAAAATAGGAGTAGTGGAAATGGCAATAGGGGGATTAGCAACAGAGAGTAGCAGCTGCAGTGGTGGTAGCAGCAGCAGCCATTCAGTACAGAACATGATGGTAAAAAGGCATACAGGAGCAGTGGATCCATCAAGAAGGGCAGATCTATTTATCGCCCTCAGCCGGAGGTGTGTGAAAATCCTCATGGATCCATGTCTCATTCATTTTGACCAAAGCAATTTTTTGTCTCTGAGATGACACTGGAGCCTAGACAAGATGTAGACAGAGCAAATTGGGCCAGTTCTAGCCACTTTTCAAACTGCCTCCCCAGAAGTCCATGGGGTTAGGGAACTGGGTATGGGCCAGGGAGAGGCTACAGTCATTTAGAAAATGAGACAATCCTTAAACAATCTGTTTAGAAAAAATTTTTTGACAGCTTGGCAGAAGTATTAATATCATACAGCAGAAAGCAATATTGGTGAAGGCATCAAAGTGTGCCATTACAGACACCAGGCCAAAAGTCTCAGTGATAAGATTTGTTGTGGCAGGTAATGTAGAGAATAGAGTTGAGCGGACCCGAACTTGACCCCAAACCCGAACCCCATTGAAGTCAATGGGGACCCAAACTTTTGAGCACTAATATGGCTGTAAAAATGTCATGGAAAGAGCTAGAGGGATGCCAAAGGCAGCAACATGTGCTTAAGAGCATGGCAAATGCTCTGCAAACAAATGTGGATAGGGAAATGAATAAAAAAAACATAAAAGACCTTAAAAAAATAAAAATTCGAAATGATGTAAGAGGAAGAGGTTGAGGAGGCGGTGAATGGCTGGATGTGGCTGTGTATGCTCACGTGGCGGTCTAGGTGGAATTGGTGGCAAAGGAGGAATAGGTAGCCAACACAGATGTGTGTTATTTTGCATTTTTAAATAGGGGTATCCCCCAAAATATTGGGACATATAAAAAAAAATAAGGAATAAGTGCACTTGAGTACAAGGATTGATGGTTGAGGCTGTTAGAACTGTCTATTCTGCACAAGGTACAGACAAGTCCTGAGGGATCCAAGCCTGGTTCATTTTAATGAACGTGAGCTTGTCCACGTTGGCTGTGGACAGGCGGCTGCATCTGTCTGTAATGACGCCTCCTGCCGTGCTAAACACACATTCAGAGAATACACTGACTGCAGGGCAGGCCAGCACCTCCAAGGCATACAGGGCAAGCTCTGGCCATGTGGACAATTTGGAGACCCAGAAGTTGAATGGGGCAGAACCATCAGTCAGTACGTGTAGTCGTGTGCACAGGTACTGTTCCACCATGTTGTTGAAATGCTGCCTCCTGCTAACACGCTCCATATCAGCAGTTGGGGCTGGTTGTTGTGGCGAGGTGACAAAGTTTTTCCACATGTCGGCCTTGCTAACCCTGCCTTCTGAGGTGCTGGCGCTGACACAGCTGCGTAGGCGACCTCTTCCTCCTCCCCTGCCTTCGCCTTGTGCTTCCACTTGTCCCCCGGCGTCAGTCGGGAATGCTCTCATGAGCGGGTCTACCAGCATGCGCCTGTAGTCGCGCATCTTCTGATCACGCTCCAGTGAGGGAATTAAGGACGGCACATTGTCTTTGTAACGGGGATCCAGCAGGGTGGCAACCCAGTAGTCAGCACACGTTAAAATGTGGGCAACTCTGCAGTCATTGCGCAGGCACTGCAGCATGTAGTCGCTCATGTGTGCCAGGCTGCCCAGAGGTAATGACAAGCTGTCCTCTGTGGGAGGCGTATCGTCTGCGTCCTCCGTATCCCCCCAAGCTGCGTTGGATGCCACCCCGCTGTGAACATGCTTCATCCCCATCCTCCTCCTCATCCTCCTCCTCCTTGTCCTCCAGTAGTGGGCCCTGGCTGGCCAAATTTGTACCTGGCCTCTGCTGTTGCAAAAATCCTCTTTCTGAGCCACTTCTAAAAGACTGGCCTTAAAGTGTTAGAGATGAACACTCTTCATCCTCCTCGTCCTGGGCCTCATCCTCTTCCATCATCGCCCTAAGTGTTTTCTCAAGGAGACATAGAAGTGGTATTGTAACGCTGATAACAGCGTCATCGCCACTCGCCATGTTGGTGGAGTACTCGAAACAGCGCAAAAGGGCACACAGGTCTCGCATGGAGGCACAGTCATTGGTGGTGAAGTGGTGCTGTTCCGCAGTGCAACTCACCCTTTCGTGCTGCAGCTAAAACTCCACTATAGCCTGCTGCTGCTCGCACAGTCTCTCCAGCATGTGCAAGGTGGAGTTCCACCTGGTGGGCACGTCGCATATGAGGCGGTGAGCGGGAAGGCCGAAGTTACGCTGTAGAGCAGACAGCCGAGCGGCGGCAGGATGAGAACGCCGGAATCATGCACAGATGGCCTGCACTTCACGCAGCAGCTCTGACATGTCGTGGTAGTTGTGAATGAATTTCTGCACCACCAAATTCAGCACATGCGCCAGGCAAGGGATGTGCGTCAAACCGTCTACTCCCAGAGCTGCAACGAGATTTCGCCCATTATCGCACACCACCAGCCCGGGCTTAAAGGCTCACTGGCAGCAACCACTCGTCGGTCTGTTGTTCTATACCCCGCCACAACACCTGCGCAGTGTGGGGCCTGTCCCCCAAACACATCAGTTTCAGAACGGCCTGCTGACGTGTACCCCTGGCTGTGCTGAAGTTGGTGGTGAAGGTCTGTCACTGACCGGATGAGGAGGTGGTAGAAGAGGAGGAGGAAGCCAAGTAGGATGAGGAGGAATCAGGAGGCAAAGAATGATGCCCTGCGATCCTTGGCGGTGGAAGGACGTGCGCCAAACAGCTCTCCGCCTGGAACCCAGCCGCCACTACATTTACCCAGTGTGCAGTTAGGGAGATATAGCATCCCTGGCCATGCTTACTGGTCCACGTATCTGTGGTTAGGTGGACCTTGCCACAGATCGCGTTGCGCAGTGCACACTTGATTTTATCGGATACTTGGTTGTGCAGGGAGGGCACGGCTCTCCTGGAGAAGTAGTGGTGGCTGGGAACGACATACTGAGGGACAGCAAGCGACATGAGCTGTTTGAAGCTGTCTGTCTCCACCAGCCTGAATGACAGCATTTCAAAGGCCAGTAGTTTAGAAATGCTGGCATTCAGGGCCAGGGATCGAGGGTGGCTAGGTTGGAATTTATGCTTTCTCTCAAAGGTTTGTGAGATGGAGAGCTGAACGCTTCAGTGTGACATGGTGGAGATGCTTGGTGACGAAGGTGGTGTTGTTGGTGGCACATCCTCTATTTGCTGGGCGGTAGGTGCCAACGTTCCTCCAGAGACGGAGGAAGAGGCCGAGGCAGCAGCAGAAGAGGGAGCAGGAGGGGCCTGAGCCCTTTCTTGGTTTTGAAGGTGCTTACTCCACTGCAGCCCGTGTCTCTCATGTAGATGCCTTGTGTTGTGCTAAGGTTCAGAACGTTAATGCCTCGCTTCAGGCTATGATGGCACAGCGTGCAAACCACTCAGATCCTGTTGTCACCACATTGTGTGAAGAAGTGCCATGCCAGGGAACTTCTTGAAGCTGCCTTTGGTGTGCTCGGTCCCTGGTGACGGTGGCCAGTAGCAGGCGAACATTTTTGGCGACGACTGCTCTGCTTTTGCACCCTGCTCCCGCTTTTGCTACGCTGTTGGCTCGGTCTCACCACTGCCTCTTCCTCCGAACTCTGAAAGTCAGTGGCACGACCTTCATTCCATGTGGGGTCTAGGATCTCATCGTCCCCTGCATCGTTTTCCACCCAGTCTTCCTCCCTGACCTCCTTTTCGGTCTGCACACTGTAGAAAGACGCAGCAGTTGGCACCTGTGTTTCGTCATCATCAGAGACGTGCTTAGGTGGTATTCCCATGTCCTCATCAGGAAACATAAGTGGTTGTGCGTCAGTGCATTCTATCTCTTCCACCCCTGGCGAAGGGCTAAGTGGATGCCCTTGGGAAACCCTGCCAGCAGAGTCTTCAAAAAGCATAAGAGACTGCTGCATGACTTGAGGCTCAGACAGGTTCCCCGATATGCACGGGGGTGATGTGACAGACTGATGGGCATGGGTTTCAGGCGCCACCTGTGCGCTTTCTGCAGAAGACTGGGTGGGAGATAATGTGAATGTGCTGGATCTACTGTCGGCCACCCAACTGACTAGTGCCTGTACTTGCTCAGGCCTTACCATCCTTAGAACGGCATTAGGCCTGACCAAATATCGCTGTAGATTCTGGCGGCTACTGGGACCTGAGGTAGTAGGTTCAGTAGGACGTGTAGCTGTGGCAGAACGGCCACGTCCTCTTCCTGCACCAGAGTTATGCAGTATATCAGAGGGTTTTTTCACCCCAGTATGACAACGCAGGATTTCTGGCCTTAATGTGACAATCACTTATGCACGTGTAATCACAGATGTGCAGTATATCAGAGTTTTTTTTTACCCTAACCAAAAAGCTGTATTTCTGTCTTAAATGTGACAGTGACTTATGCACGTGTAATCACAGATGTGCAGTATATCAGAGGGTTTTTTCACCCCAGTAAGAAAAAAGCTGTATTTCTGTCCTTAATGTGACAATCACTTATGCACGTGTAATCACAGATGTGCAGTATATCAGAGGGCTTTTTCACCCCAGTAAGAAAAAAGCTTTATTTCTGGCCTTAATGTGACAATCACTTATGCACGTGTAATCACAGATGTGCAGTATATCAGAGGGTTTTTTCATCCCAGTAAGAAAAAAGCTGTATTTCTGGCCTTAATGTGACAATCACCTATGCACGTGTAATCAGAGATGTGCAGTATATCAGAGGGTTTTTTCACCCCAGTATGCCAAAGCAGGATTTCTGGCCTTAATGTGACAATCACTTATGCACGTGTAATCACAGATGTGCAGTATATCAGAGGGTTTTTTCACCCCAGTAAGAAAAAAGCTGTATTTATGGCCCTAATGTGACAATAACTTATGCACATGTAATCACAGATGTGCAGTATATCAGAGGTTTTTTTTTCTCCCAGTAAGAAAAAAGCTGTATTTCTGGCCTTAATGTGACAATCACTTATGCACGTTTAATCACAGATGTGCAGTATATCAGAGGGTTTTTTCACCCCAGTAAGAAAAAAGCTGTGTTTCTGGCCTTAATGTGACAATCACTTATGCACGTGTAATCAGAGATGTGCAGTATATCAAAGGTTTTTTTTCACCCCAGTATGCCAAAGCTGAATTTCTGGCCTTAATGTGACAATCACTTATGCACGTGTAATCACAGATGTGTAGTATATCAGAGGGTTTTTTCACCCTAACCAAAAAGTTGCATTTCTGTCCTAAATGTGACAGTGACTTATGCACGTGTAATCACAGATGTGCAGTATATCAGAGGGTTTTTTCACCCCAGTAAGAAAAAAAGCTGTATTTCTGTCCTAAATGTGAAAGTGACTTATGCACGTGTAATCACAGATGTGCAGTATATTAGAGGCTTTATTCACCCCAGTAACCAAAAATCTGTATTTCTGTCCTAAATGTGACAGTGACTTATGCTCGTGTAATCACAGATGTGCAGTATGTAACTAAAAAGCTGTATTTCTGTCCTAAATGTGACAGTGACTTATGCACGTGTAATCACAGATGTGCAGTATTTTCAGGCTTTTTTCACCCCAGTAACCAAAAAGCTGTATTTCTGTCCACAATGTGACAGTGACTTATGCATGTGTAATCACAGATGTGCAGTATATTAGAGGCATTTTTCACCCTAACCAAAAAGCTGCATTTCTGTCCTAAATGTGACAGTCACTTATGCTTGTCTAATCCCAGATGTGCAGTATATTAGAGGGTTTTTTCACCCCAGTATGCCAAAGCTGTATTTCTGGACTTGCAGATAGCCTATGCTGGTGCACTATCGTTGCATAAAATGGCTGCCGATCAGGTATTGATATTGCTGAAATGAAGAAAAAAAAGTTTGTTTTCAGCAGTAGTTGGCTCAGGGCAGGCTTAAAAAAATTGTGCACTGCACACACAAAACACTTTTCTGTAGATCGCTGAGTACATAAACCAGTTCTTGATAAGATCGCTCCCTGATCTCTCCCTCACAGCAGCTGCAGCCTCTCCCTACACTAATCCGAGCAGAGTGACGGGCGGCGCTAAGTGACTCCAGCATAAATAGAGGCTGGGTCACATGCTGCAGTTGGCTAATCACAGCCAAGCCAATAGTAGGCATGGCTGTGATGGCCTTTTGGAGCAAGTAGTATGACGCTTGTTGATTGGCTGCTTTGCCACCGAACCCGAACTTTTATGTAAATGTTCGGGTTCGGGTCCAGGTGCCGAAAAACCTAAAGTTCGGTATGAACCCGAACTTTACAGTTCGGGTTCGGTCAACTCTACTAGCAACCTCACCACCACCAGCATCATCCTCCACATGGCATCCAAGCACCGTAATAAGTTGGATGAATGCTTGGGTCCACAATCTGTGTCTGCGGGTCACACCACTGCCTCCTCTTCCCCTATGTGACATGCTGGCCAATTCCCTGTCGAAGGAGCAGGCCCAGATGCCTCTCACCCTGCACCTGGACCTTCGCAAGTACCATAAACAACCACATCCACTTCTGTGTCCCAGCGCAGCGTCCAAAATGTCCATACCCCAGGCCTTTGAACGCAAGCGAAAATACACAGTCTCCTATCCACAGGCCATAGCACTAAATGTGCAGCTTTTCAAATTACTGGCACTGGAAATGCTGCCATTTTGGCTTGTGGACACTGAGGCCTTCCGCAGCAGTCGGATGACATCCCACATTACGCAGTCACCAGCCGCCACTATTTTTCAAGGTGTGCCATGCCCACCTCACACCAACATGTGTCCCGTAACATGACACGTGCCTGTTGTGGAGGCTGGGAGCAAGTCATACCCTGGGATGGCACAGGTGCTACCGACGCCAAGGATTGCGGGCCCTACGTCGATCAGGGTTTCCGCTCGCACTTACATTAGTGGCTCCAAACCCCACTTCTCCTCCTCTTCCACTTCCACCTCTGATTTATCCGCGTGCAGCACCAGTCAGTCATCAGTCGGTAGCTGGAAGCAGCGTAGCACTGCAGTGGGGAAGCATCAACAGGCCGTGCTGAAGCTGATAAGCTTAGGGGACAAACAGCCCACCGCCGCAGAGCTGTGGCAGGGGATAAAAGACCAGACTGAACTTGCCACTCAACCTAGAACCAGCCATGGTTGTGTCTGATAATGGCCGTAACTTCGTGGCGGCTTTGGAGCTCGGTAAGCTCAGACACATCCCATGACTAGCCCACTTGTTCAACCTTGTGGTTCAGCGGTTTCTCAAAACCTACCCCAATTTGCCTGAGCCACTGGTGAAGGTGCGCCGCTTGTGTGCATATTTCTGCAAGTCACCGACAGCTTCAGCCGGTCTGTCAACGATTGAAATTGCCAGCTCACCGGCTGTTGTGCGATGTGAGCACGCGCTGGAACTTCACGTTCCACATGTTGGCCAGGCTTTGTGAGCAGCAGAGGGCAGTAGTGGAATACCAGCTGCAACATGGTCGTCGCCTTTCCAGTCAGCTTCCGCTATTCACAAGCTAGGAGTGGGCATGGATGTCTGACCTCTGTGAGATTTTAAGAAACTTTGAGGAATCAACACAGATGGTGAGCGGCAATAACGCTATTATCAGCTTAACCATCCCACTTCTGTGCCTACTCAAACGCTCGCTGCTCACAATTAAGGATGACCCTTCGCATGTGTAAGTGGTGGAAATAGGGGAAGACATTACACAGGGTGATAGCCAGACCACCCTCAGTTTGTCTTCTCAGCGCGATTTGGACGATGAAGAGGAGGAGGAGCAGTAGGATATGGTTGCCTCTGCTACAGAGGGTAGTACCCATGGAAGTTTAGTTTCATCTCTTCACTGTGGGTGGGCAGAAGAGGAGGAAGAGGATAAGATTGAGAGTGATCTTCCTGATGATGACTGCGAAGTCTTGCCTGTTGGAACTCTGGCACACATGGCTCTCTTCATTTTAGGCTGCCTTTCCCACGACCCAAGCATTATTCGCAATTTAGACAACACAGATTACTGTTTGTTCACCCTTTTCGACCCCTGCTACAAAGAGAACTTCTCATCTCTCATTCCTCAGGTGAAGAGGACGAGCAAAACGGCGCAATACCAGAAGATCCTTGTTGAAAAATTGCTCCAAATATTTCCATCTGACAACGATGGCGGCAGAGTCCATAGTTCCTTGTCCAACTCAGAAGGGGAGACAAGGGGAACACACAGAAGTTCCAACAGAGGCAGGGCAACACTCTCCAAAGCCTGGGACAGTTTCCTGACACCCCGCCAGCACCCTCACCCTGATGTGCGGCCTAGTGTCACAAGGAGGGAAAAATTTGGGAAAATGGTGAAGGAGTACATAGCCGACCGTGTCAGCGTCCTCAATGATCCCTCAGTGCCTTACAACTACTCAGTGCCCACACCTAAAATCTTTTACAGGGTCAGTGTCACGACAGGTCTGGGAGAAGAAGGTCGCAGCGACTTGCTACTCGCGATAGCTTGTGAGTTTGCTCCGTGGTTCAGGGTATGTCATCTGGGTTTTGCCTTGTGAACCTTTTTGTCCTAACTGGGAGTTTGTAGACATCCTCCTCAGGTGAGTCCTGTCTGCCACTCCCAGCTACTATATTAGTTTCACTTTCACTTGCAGTCATTGCCAGATATAGTCCTTACTTCCAGTGCTACTCTGACCTTGGAAGGAGATCGTTTGATGGTGTTGCTGTGGAGCTCTTGTCCGGCGTGGACTGTCGTGTTTGGGATCGCCTTCTCTGCTCGTGATTGGATAAGTCTATCTTTGCTATAGTTTGTTTGTTGCTGTCTTCCCCTGTTGTTTTCCTAGACGTGAGTGATGGTGACTAGCGCTCCCATCGGCCTTTCCCCAGTCCAGTCTTGTTAGGGCGACTGAGGGTTTAGGCATCCTGCTCGCCGCACGGGTTCACACCCCGTCTAGGGTATCAGGGCAGACAGGTGCCAGCTTAGGGTTAATCAGGGGTGGCCATTCTATTTCCCATCCGTAGATAAGGGTTTCCCCTTCCCCTCCGTCTAGTGCGACACGACTGCTGCTGGGATAGCGGTCGTGACAGTCAGCTCACCAGCAGGCCCGCACCTAAAATCTTTTACAGGGTCAGCTCACCAGCAGGCCCTCGCATATCATTTTTTAGAGGGTCAGCTCACCAGCAGACCCTCACTTATAACCTTTTAGAGGGTCAGCTCACCAGCAGGCCCTCACCTACCATCTTTTACAGGGTCAGCTCACCTGCAGACCTTCACCTACAATCTTTTACAGGGTAAGCTCACCTGCAGGCCCACGCATATAATGTTTTACAGGGTCGGCTCACCTGCAGGCCCTGGCATATAATTTTTTAGAGGGTCAGCTCCGCAGCAGGCCCTCAACTATAATTTTTTTGATGGTCAGCTTAGCAGCAGACCTTCACCCATAATGTTTTAGAGCACAGGTGCACAACCTGTGGCCCGGGGGCCACATGCGGCCCTCAAATACATTCTTTGTGGCCCCCAACCATCTAGTGACAGACATGTATTGTGGCTGCTCACATATATTTTTCATGTATTCTCCCATTTAGATGGGAGTACCAGAAATGTAACCAGCATTTATAGTATATGCTGTATGTGAAAAGCCATAAATTACAGTATTTAAATTGTTAATACCCCTTTAAATGTTATTTTTAGCCCTTGTCGTTGGTTCAGTCTGACAATGTGGCCCCCAACCAGAAAATGTTGTGCACCCCTGTTTTAGAGGGTCAGCTCAGCAGCAGGCCCTTGCTCCAAATGTTTTAGAGGGTCACCAGCAGGCCATCAATCATAATTTTTCAAGGGTGTGTATGATGCCCTCCTTTATGTGTAACAAAGGGTGTATTGGAGTTTTGGTTCCTTGTAATTTTTGGCAGCCCTTTCACTCAGTGCATAGGCTTTATGAGTGTAGGAGTCCCACTACATGAACAATTGTGCCACAATGTGAATGAGGCTTTCCTTTATGTGATATACAGGTTGTATCGCAGTGCCTCTTTCTTGTAATTTTTGGCAGAACTTGCACTTTATATACAAGTAAATATACACGAAAGAATGTTTCCTAACAATTTTATCTCTAAAATCAATTTTTTTTCTTTGGTTTTGTGCGTATTATTGTCAGTCTGTAAAAGTGGCGTACTACTAGGACAATATCATTCCCAGCAGCAACCTGGGAGTCCAAGATGCATCCAGATAACCTCCCCATGCTGTTCCAGAACCCTTTTGGTTGTGTTTGCATCAATTTCTGACCTTTTCCTATGAACCAGGCACCCTCCCCTCTTCAGAGCAAGGGGTGCCTGGTTTAATGCACAGGTTCTCCCATTGACTTCCATTATACTTGGGTGCTCGGTAGAGCACCCTAGCATCCCGATGTGTTCGTCCAGAGCACCCGAGCATTTTGGTGCTCAATTAACACTACTACAGACCTAATTATGTCGATTAGCCATTCAGTCGTGAAATTTGTTTTTGATGCAGCCTTTTTTGGGAAAATTGATGGGTGATTGTAGACTTCCTTTTGCTGTACAGACCGAATTACGTCGATTAGCCATTCAGTGGTGAAATTAGTTTGTGATACAGCCTTTTTTGGGAAAATTAATGGGTGATTGTAGACTTCCTTTTGCTGTACGGACCCAATTACGTTGATTAGCCATACAGTGGAAACATTTCCGCATCTGCCTCCTCATCCTCCACCGTGTCCTCAGCCGTTCTACACCTCATTTGCTGGGCAAACGGAGTCACACAGGGGAGGAACTGCTCCGTGTCATTCATCAAGAAATCGAATACTGGCTTTCTCCACGACAACTCAAAATCGGAACCATAAAGACTGACAACGGGAAGAACATGGTGTTGGCGCTGCGTCAAGGAGGGTTGAGCCATGCGCCCTGCATGGCACACGTGTTTAATCTGGTTGTCAAGTGGTTCCTGAAGTCTTCCACCCATCTGCAAGACATCTGTGAGGGGTAGCTTTCTTTCAGGGGTTCATCCTCACAGATACGGCTTCAAGGTCCAAACAATGCATTTATTGTGGCACCCCAGCAAAAATAGAACAACAAAACAATGATAAAAAAAACACCTTGCCCATATGGGCTCTACCTAAACACAGTCATATCCCTGACTCACCTAAAGTACCGCTCACACACGGTCATCACATGCGACTTTCTTAGCCAGTAGTCCAGCTCACTTCCAGGCTGTAACAAAGTCAGTCCAGGCTATCTCCCAGCCTCGTGGTCCCTCAGCCTTGTCCGGCTCAGACCACATTCACAGAGCCTCCTTGCCTCTGTCCACGGGTAACACGCTCCTCCCTTACTGACACCCTGGGAGGTGCTTTAGTCCAGCCTGAGTACCTCCAGATGGTCTCACCTGTGGTGAAATAGGGGTGTGGATCGCACTATCCACCCCTTCCTTGCCTCTAAACTGTGTGAGACCTGTCACTGTCTCATACATCCTAAAAATGGCCAGGAAAATTTGCATGCACTTCAGCCACTCGTACACCGCAAAGCACACCCTCCTTGAGCTGCAGTGGCAGAACGACATCCGCAACATAGGCTGATATGCAACGTTTCCACTCGTTGGAATTCCACCCTCCATATGTTGGACATACTATATGAACAGAGAAAGGCCATAAACGATTTCTTGATGATCTAAGCGGACAGGAGTACTCCCCTGTGTAACTTTGATGTCAGCCAGTGGCAACTCATGCTTGACACCTGTTGTTTGCTCAGGCCCTTTGAGGAGGCCAAATTATTTTTCACTCGCCAGGACTACGGGATGAACGATGTCATTCCACTGCTTCATGTCCTGGAACAGATGGTGGTAACAATGGCTGGTCAAGGGACTGGAGACATGGCGCCTAGATCTCACGGCCTCATGAGTCCTGTGGGGGCTGAACTGGAGGAGGAGGAGGACATTGGAGCACAAGCAATGTGTAGCAAAATGGGTGGTTTTTAACACAGGTGACAGGAGAGGAGGAGCAGGAGCAGCCAGAGGAGCTACAGGGCGATGAGGAAGAGGAGGCAGAGGACCCAGACACATCGTGGCAGTATGCAGTGGAGATTGAGGCAGGGAGTCCCTCCAAGTCACTTGCACAAATGGCCCGATGCATGCTCACTTGCGTAGTGACAGCCGAATTGTCACCATTTGGCAAAAGGATGACTTCTGGCTTCCCACCTTGTTGGACCCTCACTACCAGTCCAAAATGGGGGCTTTTTTTACACCCGCTGAGAGGGAGGACAAACTGAACTATTAAAGAGACATCCTTTGTAGTCAGTTGGCCACTGCCGACCTGCGCCATCGTCCATCCTCTCGCAGGTCTGACCGGGGGGCCCTCTGCATTCAAGTTCCACTGCCATGGCTGCTAGGTAGGGGTGGGGTGGAAGGAGAAGTACCAGCTCCATCATCAGCAGCCTGAGTCTAGAGTCGCTGATGAGCAGCTTTCTTCACACGCATAGTAAAGAAACTACTCACCAGCAGCTAGACATTGAGCAGAACCTGAACCAGCAGGTAGTGGCATACTTGGAGTACACCTTAACAGCCGTCATTGAAGAACTTCTGGACTAATGGGCAGCCAAACTGGATTTGTGGCCGCAACTGGGCAAGTTTGCCCTGGAAAAACTGTCCTGCCCAGCCAGTAGTGTGGCATCAGAGCGGGTGCTTAGTGCGGCGGGTGCCATAGTTACCCCAAGAAGAACTCGCCTGTCCACCCAAAGTGTAGAGAGACTGATCTTTGTCAAGATGAATCAGGCATGGATCAGCCTGGATTTCCACCCACCAATGCCTGATGCATCAGACTAGATCATCCATGGTGCCACACCAACACTTTGACAAGAGACCGGTTTCTTCTGGCTACCTGCCTCAGCTACTATTCTGTTTCTGCCACCCGCCTGATGCCACACATCTGATGCTATGTGCACCTTCTTTCACCCACCATCTTCAGCTGGTACTGTTATTGCCACCCACCTCCCCACTCTGTCACCAGGTCACTCTGTAGTCTCCTTATGCTGCTGCCACCTCCACACTATGTCATCTTGCCACTCTGTGGTCTCCTGATGCTGCTGCCACCTCCACACTATGTCACCTTGCCACTCTGTGGCCTCCTGATGTTGCCTCCACCTCTACACTGTCATTGTGCCACTCTGTGGTCTCCTCATGCTTCTTCCACCTGACCACTATGTCATAGGGCCACTCTGTGGACTTCTCATGCTGTTCCAACCCTCCCCACTTCATGACTGGGACACTATTTTGCCTTTTGGCCTGGCCGACGTCATCATTTATATGACCCCTCTTTAGGGATGAGCGAACCCGAACTGTATAGTTCGGGTTCGTACCAAATTTTGGGGTGTCCGCGACACGGACCCGAACCCGAACATTTTCGTAAAAGTCCGGGTTCAGGTTCGGCGCTTTTTTGGCGCTTTTTGAAAGGCTGCAAAGCAGCCAATCAACAAGCGTCATACTACTTGCCCCAAGAGGCCATCACAGCCTTGCCTACTATTGGCATGGCTGTGATTGGCCAGTGCAGCATGTGACCCAGCCTCTATATAAGCTTGGGTCACGTAGCGCTGCACGTCACTCTGCTGATTCAAGCATAGGGAAAGGTTGCTGCTGCGACGTTAGGGCGAGATTAGGCAGATTAACTCCTCCAAAAGACTTAATTCAGTGATCGATCTCCAGCTGTGGATCATTGAAGTGCTGATATTGAATTGCTCACTTTTTTTAGGCTGCCCAGAGCGTTTTTATATCACTTTTTTCTAAGGGTGATCGGCGGCCATTTTGTGGCTTGTGGTGCGCCAGCACAAGCTACCACCAAGTGCATTTAACCATCAATAGTGTGGTTATTTTTTAGCCATATACTACATCAGGTGCAGGCTGAGCCTGTGTCACCCAAGTGCATTTAACCATCAGCAGTGTGGTTATTTTTTGGCCATATACTACATCAGGTGCAGGCTGAGCCTGTGTCACCCAAGTGCATTTAACCATCAACAGTGTGGTTATTTTTTGGCCATATACTACATCAGGTGCAGGCTGAGCCTGTGTCACCCAAGTGCATTTAACCATCAACAGTGTGGTTATTTTTTGGCCATATACTACATCAGGTGCAGGCTGAGCCTGTGTCACCCAAGTGCATTTAACCATCAATAGTGTGTTTTTTTTTTGGCCATATAATACATCAGGGGCAAGTTGAGCCTGTCACCCAGCGCCTAAAAAATAGCCCTGACATTTATATTCCTCCAAATCAGTACTGTTTTAGCTGGTCAAATTATTTGTAGTGACCGTAAAAGCACAGTTTTTGTTCTGGGTTGAAAAACTATTCCCAAATTTGCCATTCTCAAAATTAGTAGTTTCTGCTATATCAGGCCTACTTTAAATCTATCCCAAAAAGGGTATATTAGATTCAAGGTGCTGATAGTGTCATTCTGAAAAACTTAACACACACACTACAGTGCAGATAAAAGTCTAATTCTGTGATTAAAGGTATACCTGTCACCCAGCGCCTAATAAATAGCCCTGACATTTATATTCCTCCAAATCAGTACTGTTTTAGCTGGTCAAGTTATTTGTAGTGACCGTAAAAGCACAGTTTTTGTTCTGGGTTGAAAAAGTATTCCCAAATTTGCCATTTTCTAAATTAGTAGTTTCTGCTATATCAGGCCTACTTGAAATTTATCCCAAAAAGGGTATATTAGATTCAAGGTGCTGATAGTGTCATTCTGAAAAACTTAACACACACACTACAGTGCAGATACAAGTCTAATTCTGTGATTAAAAGTATACCTGTCACACAGCGCCTAAAAAATAGCCCTGACATTTATATTCCTCCAAATCAGTACTGTTTTAGCTGGTCAAATCATTTGTAGTGACCGTAAAAGCACAGTTTTTGTTCTGGGTTGAAAAACTATTCCCAAATTTGCCATTTTCAAAATTGTGGTGAAAGGGATCAATGAGGAAAACATCTAGTAAGGGACGCGGACGTGGACATGATCGTGGTGGTGTTAGTAGACCCTCTGGTGCTGGGAGAGGACGTGGCCGTTCTGCCACAGCCACACGTCCTAGTGTACCAACTACCTCAGGTCCCAGTAGCCGCCAGAATTTACAGGGATATTTGGTGGGGCCCAATGCCGTTCTAAGGATGGTAAGGCCTGACCAGGTACAGGCATTAGTCAATTGGGTGGCCGACAGTGCATCCAGCACGTTCACATTATCTCCCGCCCAGTCTTCTGCAGAAAGCGCACAGATGGCGCATGAAAACCAAGCCCATCAGTCTGTCACATCACCCCCATGCATATCAGGGAAACTGTCTGAGCCTCAAGTTATGCAGCAGTCTCTTATGCTGTTTGAAGACTCTGCTGCCAGGGTTTCCCAAGGGCATCCACCTAGCCCTTCCCCAGGGGTGGAAGAGATAGAATGCACTAACGCACAACCACTTATGTTTCCTGATGATGAGGACATGGGAATACCACCTCAGCACGTCTCTGATGATGACGAAACACAGGTGCCAACTGCTGCGTCTTTCTGCAGTGTGCAGACTGAACAGGAGGTCAGGGATCAAGACTGGGTGGAAGACGATGCAGGGGACGATGAGGTCCTAGACCCCACATGGAATGAAGGTCGTGCCACTGACTTTCACAGTTCGGAGGAAGAGGCAGTGGTGAGACCGAGCCAACAGCGCAGCAAAAGAGGGAGCAGTGGGCAAAAGCAGAACACCCACCACCAAGAGACTCCGCCTGCTACTGACCGCCGCCATCTGGGACCGAGCACCCCAAAGGCAGCTTCAAGGAGTTCCCTGGCATGGCACTTCTTCAAACAATGTGCTGACGACAAGACCCGAGTGGTTTGCACGATTTGCCATCAGAGCCTGAAGCGAGGTATTAACGTTCTGAACCTTAGCATAACCTGCATGACCAGGCACCTGCATGCAAAGCATGAACTGCAGTGGAGTAAACACCTTAAAAACAAGGAAGTCACTCAGGCTCCCCCTGCTACCTCTTCTGCTGCTGCCGCCTCGGCCTCTTCTGCTGCTGCAGCCTCGGCCTCTTCCTCCGCCTCTGGAGGAACGTTGGCACCTGCCGCCCAGCAAACATGGGATGTACCACCAACACCACCACCTTCGTCACCAAGCATCTCAACCATGTCACACGGCAGCGTTCAGCTCTCCATCTCACAAACATTTGAGAGAAAGCGTAAATTCCCACATAGCCACCCTCGATCCCTGGCCCTGAATGCCAGCATTTCTAAACTACTGGCCTATGAAATGCTGTCATTTAGGCTGGTGGACACAGACAGCTTCAAACAGCTCATGTCGCTTGCTGTCCCACAGTATGTTGTTCCCAGCCGCCACTACTTCTCCAAGAGAGCCGTGCCTTCCCTGCACAACCAAGTATCCGATAAAATCAAGTGTACACTGCGCAACGCCATCTGTGGCAAGGTCCACCTAACCACAGATACGTGGACCAGTAAGCACGGCCAGGGACGCTATATCTCCCTAACTGCACACTGGGTAAATGTAGTGGCGGCTGGGCCCCAGGCGGAGAGCTGTTTGGCGCACGTCCTTCCGCCGCCAAGGATCGCAGGGCAACATTCTTTGCCTCCTGTCTCCTCCTCCTCCTACTCAGCTTCTTCCTCCTCTTCTTCCACCTGCTCATCCAGTCAGCCACACACCTTCACCACCAACTTCAGCACAGCCCGGGGTAAACGTCAGCAGGCCATTCTGAAACTCATATGTTTGGGGGACAGGCCCCACACCGCACAGGAGTTGTGGCGGGGTATAGAACATCAGACCGACGAGTGGTTGCTGCCGGTGAGCCTCAAGCCCGCCCTGGTGGTGTGCGATAATGGGCGAAATCTCGTTGCAGCTCTGGGACAAGCCGGTTTGACACACATTCCTTGCCTGGCGTATGTGCTGAATTTGGTGGTGCAGAAGTTCATTCGCAACTACCCCGACATGTCAGAGCTGCTGCATAAAGTGTGGGCCGTCTGTTCGCACTTCCGGCGTTCACACCCTGCCGCTGCTCACCTGTCTGCGCTACAGCGTAACTTCGGCCTTCCCGGTCACCGCCTCATATGCGACGTGCCCACCAGGTGGAACTCCACCTTGCACATGCTGGACAGACTGTGCGAGCAGCAGCAGGCCATAGTGGAGTTTCAGCTGCAGCACGCACGGGTCAGTCGCACTGCGGAACAGCACCACTTCACCACCAATGACTGGGCCTCCATGTGAGACCCGTGTGCCCTGTTGAGCTGTTTTCGAGTACTCCACCAACATGGCCAGTTGCGATGACGCCGTTATCAGCGTTACAATACCACTTCTATGTCTCCTTGAGAAAACACTTAGGGCGATGATAGAAGAGGAGGTGGCCCAGGAGGAAGAGGAGGAAGAGGGGTCATTTTTAGCACTTTCAGGCCAGTCTCTTCGAAGTGACTCAGAGGGAGGTTTTTTGAAACAGCAGAGGCCAGGTACAAATGTGGCCAGACAGGGCCCACTACTGGAGGATGAGGAGGACGAGGATAAGGAGGAGGTGGAGGAGGATGAGGATGAAGCATGTTCACAGCGGGGTGGCACCCAAAGCAGCTCGGGCCCATCACTGGTGCGTGGCTGGGGGGAAACACAGGACGATGACGATACGCCTCCCACAGAGGACAGCTTGTCCTTACCTCTGGGCAGCCTGGCACACATGAGCGACTACATGCTGCAGTGCCTGCGCAACGACTGCAGAGTTGCCCACATTTTAACGTGTGCGGACTACTGGGTTGCCACCCTGCTGGATCCCCGGTACAAAGACAATGTGCCCACCTTACTTCCTACACTGGAGCGTGATAGGAAGATGCGCGAGTACAAGCGCACGTTGGTAGACGCGCTACTGAGAGCATTCCCAAATGTCACAGGGGAACCAGTGGAAGCCCAAGGCGAAGGCAGAGGAGGAGCAAGAGGTCGCCAACGCAGCTGTGTCACGGCCAGCTCCTCTGAGGGCAGGGTTAGCATGGCAGAGATGTGGAAAAGTTTTGTCACCACGCCACAGCTAACTGCACCACCACCTGATACGGAACGTGTTAGCAGGAGGCAACATTTCACTAACATGGTGGAACAGTACCTGTGCACACCCCTCCACGTACTGACTGATGGTTCGGCCCCATTCAACTTCTGGGTCTCCAAATTGTCCATGTGGCCAGAGCTAGCCTTTTATGCCTTGGAGGTGCTGGCCTGCCCGGCGGCCAGCGTTTTGTCTGAACGTGTATTCAGCACGTCAGGGGGCGTCATTACAGACAAACGCAGCCGCCTGTCTACAGCCAATGTGGACAAGCTGACGTTCATAAAAATGAACCAGGCATGGATCCCATAGGACCTGTCCATCCCTTGTGCAGATTAGACATTAACTACCTTCCTTAACAATATATTATTGTACTCAAGGGCACTTCCTCATTCAATCCTATTTTCATTTTCATTTTACCATTATATTGCGGGGCAACCCAAAGTTGAATGAACTTCTCCTCTGTCTGGGTGCCGGGGCCTAAATATGTGACAGTGGCCTGTTCCAGTGGTGGGTGACGTGAAGCCTGATTCTCTGCTATGACATGAAGACTGATTCTGTGCTGACATGAAGCCAGATTCTCTGTTACGGGACCTCTCTCCTCTGTCTGGGTGCCGGGGCCTAAATGTGTGACAGTGGCCTGTTCCAGAGGTGGGTGACGTGAAGCCTGATTCTCTGCTATGACATGAAGACTGATTCTGTGCTGACATGAAGCCAGATTCTCTGTTACGGGACCTCTCTCCTCTGTCTGGGTGCCGTGGCCTAAATATGTGACAGTGGCCTCTTCCAGTGGTGGGTGACGTGAAGCCTGATTCTCTGCTATGACATGAAGACTGATTCTGTGCTGACATGAAGCCAGATTCTCTGTTACGGGACCTCTCTCCTCTGTCTGGGTGCCGGGGCCTAAATATGTGACAGTGGCCTGTTCCAGTGGTGGGTGACGTGAAGCCTGATTCTCTGCTATGACATGAAGACTGATTCTGTGCTGACATGAAGCCAGATTCTCTGTTACGGGACCTCTCTCCTCTGTCTGGGTGCCAGGGCCTAAATGTGTGACAGTGGCCTGTTCCAGTGGTGGGTGACGTGAAGCCTGATTCTCTGCTATGACATGAAGACTGATTCTGTGCTGACATGAAGCCAGATTCTCTGTTACGGGACCTCTCTCCTCTGTCTGGGTGCCGGGGCCTAAATATGTGACAGTGGCCTGTTCCAGTGGTGGGTGACGTGAAGCCTGATTCTCTGCTATGACATGAAGACTGATTCTCTGCTGACATGAAGCCAGATTCTCTGCTATGGCATGAAGAGACTGATTCTCTGCTGACATGAAGCCAGATTCTCTGCTATGGCATGAAGAGACTGATTCTCTGCTGATGTGAATCCAGATTCTCTGCTATGGGACCTCTGTCCAATTGATATTGGTTAAATTTTTTTATTTTTTTTATTTAATTCATTTCCCTATCCACATTTGTTTGCAGGGGATTTACCTACATTTTGCTGCCTTTTGCAGCCCTCTAGCCCTTTCCTGGGCTATTTTACAGCCTTTTTAGTGCCGAAAAGTTCGGGTCCCCATTGACTTCAATGGGGTTCGGGTTCAAGGCGATGTTCGGGTCGAGTTCGGATCCCGAACCAGAACATTTCCGGGAAGTTCGGCCGAACTTCTCGAACCCGAACATCCAGGTGTTCGCTCAACTCTACCCCTCTTCTGATCAGTCAGAAGGAAAGAAAAATTTTAACATCTATGTGGAATCAGCTGACGACGGTGTAAAAGTAGTGCGCTTCTTCTTGGCACTAACTTCGACCTGTAAGGCTGAGTTCATACTTGAGTTATTTGGTCAGTTTTGGCCCCGTGACTGCCCAAATAAGTGAAGTGTGCAGTGATTCTAAGAGCGACGCCTGTCATCTACATGTCATACTGACTCACAGTATTATTTCACTACCACAGCAGACTCCCTATGCGTGTTACTGCAAGGCACAGTGTTCTACACGCCGAATCGATTTTTTTTTAAATTTGCTTATCTCTAGAGGGAAGTTGTCACCCACCCAGCACTCTGACTACTCCCAGTAAGAGCTGCCCTGGATGAGCTATTCACAGCTATACTAAATAACAAAGTTTTAACCACCTACTGCCACTGACACATATGAAATAGTGGCTCCTACTTCACCGAGGCTAGAAACCTCGGTGACACATATCTACTATCAATGATGGTCCCTTGTGCCTTCCTGCAGTGTGTATGCTTTTAATATCCCTGGACTGGTTCAACTATTAAATTTTTGTTCTATAAATCACATGGTCCGATGCAATAATGCATTCACTACCGCCAATATAAAAATGCAGTGTTGTGGTGAAATGTCTGAACTCCTCGTTTAATATCGCTGGTATAAAAATAGCATTATTGCTGTAAAAGGCTTTTGATATAATGCAATGTGTTTAATAACTAATACTTATGTATGCATTTAATAATGCATACGTATATGTGTAATAACACAGATGGATATAATGCACTGAAAAAATTTGCAATTGCTCAGCTTTTGCAGCAGAATGCCATTGGCATGCTGGTATGCTGTGCTGGCAATAGAAACTTGAGATTTTTGGGGAAAAAAGTCTCTATTATATAAAAAAAATCTTGCATGGGCCTGTTATTGTAATGTATAATGACTAGGTTGAATTGCTACAGAAGCAAGCAGCTCTAAGCAAAGTATGACCATCCTCCTGTCACCAAACAACTTGAGCTTTCCCTCAAAGCTTCCCTTGATCAAATTCCCTAAAAACTACACAATTACATATTTTTATTCTTTCCCTATACTTTCCCCATGGTGTCCCTATCACAGCACAATAGTTACTTATGGCTCTGTAATCATTTTTTTGGCAAACACTCCTTCCAGGTGAGAAGCTGAACACACTATGGCACTTCTTCAAATTTCGCTAAGCAATACTCCCTGCTTACTGTCCCCTTGATTGGCTGATCCAGGCTCTAAGTCAACCTCTGACATGTCCAAGCCCTCTCCTCACTTCTTCCCAGTATCAAGTGATCCTCTGTCTTTTTCCTCTCTCATAGATTTTCCCCGCCAAAATTAACAATAAAATAGGACTGGGTGCTGTATTTACGCAATTCTTCCAAAGATAATCACAATACCTTCAGATTCTTTTGGAGGATAATGTCATGGAAGGTGTTACAGAAAACTAGAAGACACAAATGAAGATCCGACTGACTTGATCCCAAAACTAAGGAACCAAAGGGTAAGCCCTGTAACAGCCCTAGCTCTCTCCCTTACTGCTCAGCCTATGCAAAAATCTCTATGGTAGATAATTGCATACCCTCGTTCCTCGACTGTATGACACCTGAACACCCTATAATAGTGAGGGGACACGACCACCGGCTCCCTACACTTAATACGGAGGGAGTCAGGGTCACCTAGGATCAAGCAAACAGGAAAACAGGAATAAAGAAACAGACTTATCTTGTGGATGCAGCAGTAACAGCTTCTAGCATCAGCACACTCCAGGAAGTTGTATAAACTGCAAAGTGATGCAGTATGGGAGGGGATTTAAAGGGATGCAATCAGTGCAACTAGATGACAGCTGAGAGAGGGAAACGAGATGACAAAACGAAAGCAAAACGAAAGAACCTCAAGCAGGAGGTTCTGAAGAACGTCTGTCAGAGCTTCACAGATGTCTGGCGGTGACAGATAACTTTTTGTAAAGTTTGTCACTAATCCAATTAGTTTAGATTTAATTTTCTTATCTTTATGTTAACATTTTATATTTGTTAACATTTTACTTTTGTATTGCAGTGCATTATACCTGTCAGCTTTACACTGACAGAGACCATATCATAGACAGGGCCCAATAGATTTTCATTGTGGACCCAGAGTCAATTTTTAGATCCGTAGGTGCCATGGCAAACTTAAGTGCATTATCATGTTGCATGAGAAGGGGATGGGATGGAGTATAGATGGACCCCAAGTCCCTTTGACAGTGCTATTAAAGGATAACTGTCATATTTTTTTTTTATTTGCTAGTTTATTAGAGCTAGGCATGTATACCTGAGCCAGTCTATCAATGATTGCCAAAAGATCTGTAATTACCTTATAATAACAGCTTTCATTAATGTCTCCTGTCCCTTTCCACTGCTCCCTTAAAAGACTGTTGCTATGGCTCATCTGTCTCCAGCTTCAAGCTCAGATCAACTTCCAAAATCCAGCTGTTTACTCTTTAGATGCCATTGTCAATAGAGTCACCAGAACCTGTGCTTGTGAACAGCTGGTCTCTGGGAAAACGGGTTTTCCTTAGTAAAATACACTACGGAAAAATGAATATCTAGATAGTATAATATATCCATAAATAGAAAAAGAAAAATAATTGCACACTTGTTCTAGTTACCTTTTCAGAACCACTGTGACACAATTATGTAGAATAAGCATTTTCTGACATCTAAATATTCTGAATAAAATACAGTAATTACATGCATAGTCAACCCTTATTATGATTACTGATTAAATTGCAGAGAATAATGGTCTTCTAGGGTGGTGGCCTTCTAGACATACATTATATTGGAACTGAAAATCTGTCAGAGAGAAATCTGGTCAATATCATGGACAGTCTTCTCAAAGAGATAAGCTCCAGGAGATTATTCACTATAGATACCTATAAAATAATTTCATTTGGAATGTATTATTTAACATAGCCATCAAGAGGAAAGATCCATTAAAGGGGTTATCCAGAAAGTATATCTATTTTTTGATAAGGTAACTCAAGCAAAAAAAATTAAATAAGTGATACTAATCTCACTGATATCTCATCGCCTCCCTTCTAGCACTTCCAAGTTCCCCATGGTCTCTATAGCCTGATCCCTTTATACACACAATAAATGAACTCTCAACCAACCAATCAGTCAGTGATAGGGTGAGTGGTGATTTCCCATGTGTCAAGTGGGAACAGGAAGTAGACATCATGGGGGACCTGGAAGCGTTAGAATGGGAACAGAGGCAGATTGGTGGAGTATCACTTCTGTTGTTTTTCCTGCCATTCTGAACTTCTTTAAAAAAATCCGAGCCAGACAACCCCTTTAATGCTTTTTTAGGAATAAATTGTATTAATAATCTCCACGGACATATTACTATAACTAGAGATGAGCAAAATTCTTGAAAAGTTGATTCGGCTACTTCACTGAATTTTACAAAAAAATTGCTTTGCGACAAATTACTTTATCACAAAGCACATTTCTTTGTAGGTAGCAGGAGCAATGAAGAGGAATGACAATTGCGCTGCCACTCAACATTGAACCCCTCAGATGCCGCATTCATCGCTGATTGTGGCATCTGAGATTCATATTAAAGGGGTTCTCTGGGCTTTTACTATTGATTACCTATCCTCAGGATAGGTCATCAATATCAAATCGGCAGGGATTTAACACCTGCCGATCAGCTGTATGAGGAGATGGCGCTCACAGTGCGCACGTGCCGTCTTCCATCTCTCTTCCTGCTCACCACTGCTGTCTATGGCAAAGACCATAGACCACAGCAGCAGACATGAAGAGAGAAGGGAGAAGCACATCTGCACTGTGCACGCCATCTCCTAATACAGCTGATCGGCGGGGGTGCCGGACCCCTGTCGATCTGATATTGATGACCTATCCTGAGGATAGGTCATCACTAGTAAAAGCTCGGACAACCCCTTTAAGGCCCTGTCAGGGGTTGATCAGTTAATAAAAATAAAAAATAATTGTACTTACCTTATACAGCTGGCCAGTGTGATGACATCATATGTTACAGCACACATCGTGGGATCTTCAAGCAACATGGCTGCGATGGCCTCTTCGCGCTAAAATGGATGAGGTGAGTATGATTTTTTTATTTTTACCACCATTTCAGGGAGAATTGATTTGTTACCACGAAGAAGAAGGAAATTTGGTTTTACGGCAAATCCAAATTTTACTTGAAATTCCGAAAGAAGTCCACTTTAGATACATTGATTCGCATAACTTATCTCCTATGATAAATGATGACTGACAATTATTGTATTTTACTTACTATCCAAAATTGTATTTCTATTTGCAGATGAATAAAATATAAAGTGTCCTTGGTGTTGCAAGTTAAACAGTAACAGAATGTTAAATCATGCCATAGAGTGTTAAATCAACCTGTCATGAAAAGTAAAGGCGACCACTAAGTGACAATAATATTCTTATTTTCTTTAATATCTTTGACTTGATTTATATTCTGTCAGTTAAGTCAGAATGATTAACAAATTCAAGGCAGATGGGACCTTAGACACAAAGGGGACTTAAAACTTGCTGTCAAGAGTTGGTTACCTCATTCTTTAAAATTCAGAACTATTCATTGCGCTGAGCTTCACGCTATAATTCTATTTGATCCGTTTGTTTTGCTCTTATTTCTGAAATTCCCTGTTTGATTCTTTCTTTCTCTTGCTTTTTCAATTCTCCTTTGTTGATTGTTTTCTTTTATTTGCTGTGCTGACTTTGTGCATTTCTCCTGGGTTAATGTGTTAGGATTGTTTGATTTTATATATCTTTTTATGCCAAGTAAATATTAATAAAATAGTTTTTGCACCACTTGCCAACCAAGAACAATTGTAATGGAGAAGGAAATATATATCAACAGCTACGACTGTGAAGCATTTGATATTGGAGAGGTGTATAGAACTATTTCAGCGCAATAAATCTTAGTCTAGACCTTAAAGAAAAGCCTGTTTGATCTTTCCTATAAGACGTGAAGCTCGAAATTAGTGTGCCAGTTTACAGCAGCCATCATAATTGTTTTATTATTGTTGCAGTTAGATGTCAACTTATCAAACATATCAAATTTGTAATTAATTTTGAATTCACATCTGCGCATGTATTTCTTGTTATAGGAACAGAAATATTAAAATAACATCAGTATCAGATCCTTCATATGATGTATATCAATGGTTCCCAACACATCCATTGACTTGATGTCGGACTGGTTTCATTCATAGGGTCTGTCCGCTTACCATAACAAATAGCATGGCATACTGCACTATGTTTTCCTTCCTTTTTTATGGAATCAGTGACAGAGGCTCATAATGGAACCTCCGATGCAGATGTCAACCTAGTCATATCAGTTGCTGATTAAATATACTACAAAGAAGTGTTCGCGTGAACCTATCTGTCACGGTCTCTCCCATGACAGACGCCTCAGGGGGACACTGGTTCGTTCATCTGGGAAGGAACCAGTAGTCTCAGATCCTGTGACTACTCCTAGGGCTATTCAGGTTTACTAGGGCCTAGGTTTACGGTGTATGAATATTCACACCTTCAGGGTCTATTCATACTGACTGGAGTAAGGGCTAGATTTAGGGTTTCCTCGGTGGTTACTGTTTACCTTTCCCTAGCTTTGAGGTCTAGTTCTTGGTCATTTTCCTCCTGTTGTCATTCCGGTGTTCCTCCCCTCCCCTTACACCGTGACTTTATCAACTGCCCAAAAACCACCATTTTGTTTGTGTCAGTGCAGCGATGGATACTATTTCTGCACTGGTTGGACAACTGCAGGGGGTGTCTTTGGAAGTAGCTGACCGCTGCACGACCGTCTCACAGATCCAGAGACCACAGGTGGCTGGTTCCGGCAGTGGCAATCAGGCCGGTCTTGAACCTAAGATCGCTCTCCCAGATAGATTTTCTGGGGGAAGTGACAACTTTATTCGGTTCAGGGAGTAGTGCAAATTACATTTTAGACTACTTCCTAACTCTTTTGGAGATGAAAGTCAAAGAGTGGGTATAATCATTTCGTTACTTAAAGTAGAAGCTCAGTCATGGGCTTTTTTGTTGCCGACCAGATCACAGTCCCTCCGGTTGGTAGATGAATTTCTCAGAGTTCTAGGTCTTATCTACGATGACCCAGATAGGATCTCCCTGGCTGAGACTAGGTTGCGTGGCTTACGGCAGGGAGAGCGTTCTGCGGAGACCAATTACTCTGAATTTAGGAGATGGGCTATGGATACGGAATGGAATGACCCAGCTCTCCGTAGTCAATTCTGTCAAGTGTTATCCGAGAGCCTGAAAGACGCATTGGCGTTTCATGAATATCCTGAGTTATTGGAAATGGCCATGTCTCTTGCAAGAAGTATTATCATATGGGGTGGCGGCACTTGGGCGAGAGACACTTGAGTTCACGACGAGCCAATGTAGCTGGGGGGAGCTACCCCTGGACCTGGTGATAAGAACTTTAGGCTTAAGAAGAGACTCTGCTTTTTCTGTGGAAAAAGGGGACATATTGTTAACATATGTCCTTATGTTCAGCGTCAAGGTGAAAAAGAAAAAAATATGTTTACTCCTCATCTCACTCTTGGTGGTGTGGGTGGAGAATCTGAGAATTTACTTTTGTAATTTGCCGGTAGAACCCAATTTCTCATGACTGCTGAGGTGGGGCTAGATTCCAAATCTGTGGGAATTGAAGTGTTTATTGACAGTGGGGCAGGGGTTAACCTAGTTGATGGTCAGTTCATCCGTATGCATGGGTTGACAACAAGTGCATTAGACAAATATATATCGGTGTTTGCAATCGATTTGGCTCCACTCACACAGAAATGTTTGTCACAAATGGTGCAGGACATCCGTTTAAAGGTGGGTGATTTTCATCAAGAATCCATTTCGTGTTTTGTGCTGGAGGGTCTGCCTGCTCCCTTGGTGCTAGGTTTACCATGGTTAAGCAAACATAATCCTACCATCGATTGGCAAGCGTGACAGATTCTTGATTGAAGTGATTATTGCATAGACAACTGTCTTAGCACGTCGCTTTCTGTTGTAACCACTAAAGTTGTACCTTTGATTATTTATGATTTTTCTGATGTATTCACTAACTAACGTACACTACCACTCAAAGAGTTTTCTTTATTTTCATGACTATGAAGGCATCGAAACTATGAATTAACACATGTGGAATTATATACATAACAAACAAGTGTGAAACAACTGAAAATATGTCATATTCTAGGTTCTTCAAAGTAGCCACCTTTTGCTTTGATTACTGCTTTGCACACTCTTGGCATTCTCTTGATGAGCTTCAAGAGGTAGTCCCCTGAAATGGTCTTCCAACAGTCTTGAAGGAGTTTCCAGAGATGCTTAGCACTTGTTGGCCCTTTTGCCTTCACTCTGCGGTCCAGCTCACCCCAAACCATCTCGATTGGGTTAAGGTCCGGTGACTGTGGAGGCCAGGTCATCTGGCGCAGCACCCCATCACTCTCCTTCATGGTCAAATAGCCCTTACTTTCAAAGTTTTCCCAATTTTTCGGCTGACTGACTGACCTTCATTTCTTAAAGTAATGATGGCCACTCGTTTTTCTTTACTTAGCTGCTTTTTTCTTGCCATAATACAAATTCTAACAGTCTATTCAGTAGGACTATCAGCTGTGTATCCACCTGACTTCTCCTCAACGCCACTGATGGTCCCAACCCCATTTATAAGGCAAGAAATCCCACTTAATAAACCTGACAGGGCACACCTGTGAAGTGAAAACCATTTCAGGGGACTACCTCTTGAAGCTCATCAAGAGAATTCCAGGAGTGTGCAAAGCAGTAATCAAAGCAAAAGGTGTCTACTTTGAAGAACCTAGAATATGACATATTTTCAGTTGTTTCACACTTGTTTGTTATGTATATAATTCCACATGTGTTAATTCATAGTTTTGATACCTTCAGTGTGAATCTACAATTTTCATAGTCATGAAAATAAAGAAAACTCTTTGAATGAGAAGGTGTGTCCAAACTTTTGGTCTGTACTGTACGTGGAGAGTGCATGTATGACTGCGTCCATGTATGTGGAGAGTGCGTGTATGACTGCATCAATGTACGTGGAGAGTACGTGTATGACTGCGTCCAAGGCTGCAGTATGAAAGGTACAGAGGCAAAAATATTTGTGGATATGTAGAGGTCAATCAGACATGTCTATTACTATTGCAGTGCAGGTTTTAAAGGGGTTGAGTTATATATAAACTCCGTCAGCAACTGTAAATGTTAAAAAACAATAAAGTTGTGCTAAAAATGACAGGCAAATAAATGAATACAGTAAATAAAAAGTCACAAAATAGCAAAATGAGAGGAGTTTGCACAGGAGGAGGGGGTTTGTGAAGAAGTGTTTAAGTGTGTGTGGGGGGCCCCGTACAAAAATTTGCTGTGGGGCCCAGTCAGTTCTAGCTACGCCTCTGGACTCAACCATTGGCGGTAGTGGGAACAGATGCAGCGTGGTCGTTAATGATGATCGAGCATGCTCGTCCGAACACCTGTTCGGCTGGAGCATATCGATGCTAGGCACATGGCGGCCGAGTACCACATGTGCTCGAGCGCCATGCTTGAGTCTCCTCCACGCACGTTTCTTGGCTGCTACGCTGCCAACAAACGTGCAGGTAAGTACTACCCTCACTGTAATGCCAGCAGCCATGTTGGCTACTGGCATTACAGTGATTGGCTGGCCGAAACGCGTCATCAGATGCTATATAGCACCCGATGACGCATGTTCGGCTAATTTGTAGTCAGGGAGAGCTCAGCATAGGAAGGGACAGAGTGTACAGAGTGTAATTGAATATTTTTTTGGTACCAAAACGTTTCAGAGACCCAAAAGTCCTTGTAAGGACTATTGTGTGTGACAGCAGCAATATATGATTTTAGAGCAACCTGCGCTAAATTGATCAGTCTTAGGGAGAGCTATGCATAGGAAGAGAGTGTAGGGAGTGTAATAGGAAGATTTTTATACAAAAAAACTTTTCAGAGACCCAAAAGTCCTTTTAAGGACTATTGTGTGTGACAGCAGCAATATATATTTTTAGAGCATCCTGCGCAAAATACCAGGTAATAGGCAGCTGAGGACAGTGAAATTATCCGCACATCTCCTGTGTAAAGTGTGTGCATCCCTAAAATATCAGTGACATCCTGTGCACTTTTTCCGTAAATGGTGTACACTGCGGACAGTGAAATTATCCGCGCCACATCTCCTGTTTAAAGTGTGCACATCCCTAAAATATCAGTGACATCCAGTGTACGTTTTTCCGTAGACAGTGTCCACTGCGGACAGTGAAATTATCCGCGCAACACCTCGTGTTTTAAGTGTTCACATCCCTAAAATATCAGTGACATCCAGTGTACCTTTTTCCGTAGACAGTGTCTGCTGCGGACAGTTAAATTATCTGCGCCACATCTCCTGTTTAAAGTGTGTGCATCCCTAAAATATCTGTGACATGCAGTCCACTTTCTCTATAGACGGTGTCTGCTGCAGACAGATAAATTATCCTGTCACCGGCAGTTCTGTGAGAAGGTCTGGCAGACGTTCTTCTCTACCTCTTGCATGACGTTCTTTGTTTTGGTTTCACTTTGTCATCTCCTTTCCTTCTCCCAGGTGTCACCTATTTAGACTAATTGTCTCCCTTTATATTCCCTTCCATACTGTCTCACTTTGCGGTTTATACTACTTCCTGGATGAGGTGTTCACTGCTGGAGGCTGCTGCTGTTGTTTCCTCAGATAAGTCTTTTTCCTTTATTTGTGTTTCCTTGCTGGCTTGATTCTAGGTGACCCTGACTCCATCCGTATTAAGTGCAGGGAGCCGGTGGTCGTGTCCCCTCACTATTATAGGGTTTTCAGGTGTCACACAGTATTAGGTACGTGGGCATGCAATCGTCGACCATAGAGACCCTTGCATGGGCATAGCAGTCAGGGAGAGCTCTAGGGGTTTATAGGGCTCACCCATTTGCTCCTTAGTTTGGGATCAAGCCAGTTGGATGTTTATTTATAAGTTCCGGCTTTCTGCAACATCATCCGTGACATTATAAACCGCCATAACCTTCTTAAGCATGGATCCGGTTTCAGCCTTGATTGACCGCATGCAAGGTCTTTCGCTGGAGGTAGCAGATCTCCGTAAAACTGTGTCTCAGTTTCAGGTTACCGGTTCTGCTGGCGTTCATGGAGTTTGTTCCGAGCCTAAGATCTCATTTCCGGATACGTTCTCCGGGGGTAGTGAGAATTTTGTTCGCTTTAGAGAGGCTTGCAAACTCCATTTTCGTCTACTTCCTCATTCCTCTGGTGATGAGGAGCAGAGGATGGGGATTATCATCTCGATGCTCATGGATAACCCTCAGTTTTGTGCCTTTTCACTGCCGGTGGGGGCATGGCCCCTCCGATTTGTGGATGAATTTTTTGTAGCCCTGGGGCAGATATATGATGACCCGGATCGTATTGCTCTGGCTGAATCTAAACTGCGTCTTTTATGCCAGGGTAAACAGTCCGCAGAGATATATTGTTCTGAATTTCGGAGATGGGCAGCTGATACTGGTTGAAATGATGCGGCACTCCGAAGTCAATTTTGCCATGGTCTTTCGGAAAGATTGAAAGATGCATTTGCTTTTCATGAGAGACTAGCCTCGTTAGAGTCTGCCATGTCTCTAGCTGTTCGTATTGACAGGCGTCTTAGAGAGAGAGAGGAGACTACTCCTTCCTGTCATATTCAGCCCAAGGACAGTGGGGCTGTCTCATTCAGTGCGCAGGGGTCTAAGTCTCTATCAATCCCCTCTGAGGAGGAGGCCATGCAGCTGGGTTTGCTTGCCTCTGATAGTAGAGGATTCAGCTCTCAGAGGAGGGTTTGTTTCTGTTGTCGGGGTATAAATCATTTGGCTAAGGTTTGCCCCTCTAGGAGATTCATAGAGTTTTCTGAGGGTAATAAAAGAAAAACAAAAATAAAAAAACCCTCTAAAAACTTTCCATTTGCTACTATTGGCAAGGTTGATGCGGAAATTGAAGGTTTGCCGTTTACTTGTAGTTCCCGTTTTCTTCTACCTGCCAGGGTGGCGCTAGACAGCAAGAACATTGTTTGTGAAATTTTTGTAGATAGTGGAGCAGCTGTCAATCTCATTGATAATAAATTTGCAATAACGCATGGTTTCCAGGTATGCACTTTGGAAAAGGATATACCTGTTTTTGCTATCGATTCCGCTCCACTTTCTTAAAGATCGTTTAAAGGGCATAGTTCACAATATCCGTTTGACTGTGGGTGACGCTCATGTTGAGGATATGTCGTGTTTCGTCTTAAGTGGTTTACCTACTCCTCTAGTGTTGGGGCTACCCTGGCTCACTAAACATAACCCCACCATTGATTGGCAAGCAAGGCAAATAAATGGTTGGAGTGACTTTTGCAGAGAGAATTGCCTCACGGGGTCTCTTTCAGAGGTTTCTACCAAGACATCTTTTCTCTCTGAATTTTCAGATGTGTTTTCCGAGAGTGGTGTCCAGGAGTTTCCCCCTCACCGGGAGTACGACTGCCCTATTAATCTCATCCCAGGCGCCAAACTGCCAAAATCACATTTATACAATCTCTCCCAACCTGAAAGAGTCGCTATGCGTACCGTATCTCTGAGAGCCTGAGAAAGGGACACATCTGACCCTCGAAGTCACCTGTTGCCGCTGTTTTTTTTTTTGTTAAGAAAAAAGATGGTTCTTTAAGACCTTGTCTGGATTTCAGGGAGCTGAACCGTATCACAATTCGTGACCAATATCCGCTTCCTCTGATCCCGGACCTGTTTAACCAGATTGTTGGGGCTAAAGTTTTTTCTAAGTTGGATTTAAGAGGGGCATACAACCTAGTCAGGGTCAGGGAAGGGGATGAATAGAGGATGGCCTTTAATACCCCTGGGGGTCATTTTGAGAATTTGGTTATGCCCTTTGGTTTGATGAATGCTCCGGCCGTCTTCCAACATTTTGTGAACAGGATTTTTTATCATTTAATGGGGAAATTTGTACTGTTGTATCTAGATGACATTTTGATTTTTTCTCCTGATTCCAAGACTCATCGAGACCACCTACCTCAGGTCTTTCTGATTCTGCGGGAGAATAAATTGTACGCTAAACTGGAAAAATGTGTGTTTTCGGTTCCGGAGATTCATTTTCTTGGTTTTCTCCTCTCCGCTTCTGGTTTTCGCATGGACCGCGCTGTGCTTGATTGGGAGCTTCCTGAGAATCAGAAGGCGCTGATGCGGTTTTTGGTTTTGCAAATTATTACAGACAGTGCATTTTGAATTATTCCTCTGTTGTTAAGCCACTCACTGATATGACTAAAAAGGGGGTATATTTTTCCTTGTGGTCGGTAGATGCGCTTAAAGCCTTTTCTAGTATCAAAGAGCGTTTTGCTTCCACTCCCATTTTGGTACAACCTGATGTCTCTCTACCTTTTATTGTTGAGGTGGACACTTCTGAGGTGGGTGTGGGTGTGGTCTTATCTCAGGGTCCCTCTCCTGCTAAATGGCGACTGTGTGCCTTTTTCTCAAGTAAACTCTCCTCTGCAGAGAGAAATTACGATGTGGGAGATAGGGAGTTGTTGGCCATCAAATAAGCTTTTTAGGAATGGCGCCATTGGATAGAGGGAGCCAGACACCCTATTACCGTGTTTACCGACCATAAGAATCTGGCCTACTTGGAATCGGCCAAGCGTCTGAAATCGAGACAGGCCAGATGGTCTTTGTTCTTCTCTATGTTTAATTTTGTTGTCACGTTCCGCCCTGGGGTTAAAAATGTGAAGGCGGATGCCCTGTCACGTTGTTTTCCGGGAGAGGGGGAACTTTGAAGACCCGGGTCCCATTTTGGCTGAAGGGGTGGTCGTCTCTGCTCTTTATCCTGATTTGGAGGCAGAGGTTCAGGCAGCCCAGGCAGAGGCTCCTGATCTTTGTCCCCCTGGGAGGTTGTTTGTGCCTCTCGCTTTACGACACAAGGTTTTTAAGGAGCATCACGATACGGTCCTTGCTGGGCACCCGGGGAGTAGAGCCACAGTAGATCTCATTGCTCGGAGATTCTGGTGGCCGGCTCTTCGTAAGACAGGTGAGGGTTTTGTGGCAGCCTGCGAGACCTGCGCTCGTGCCAAGGTCCCTCATTCACGGCCATCGGGTTCTCTTCTCCCGTTACCCATTCCTTCCCGTCCTTGGACGCATCTGTCCATGGACTTCATTACGGACCTGCCTCGTTCCTCTGGGAAGACTGTGATTTTGGTGGTAGTGGACCGTTTTAGCAAAATGGCACATTTCATTCCCTTTCCTGGGTTACCCAATGCTAAGACGTTGGCACAAGCGTTTGTTGATCACATTGTTAAATTGCATGGCATTCCTTCAGACATCGTTTCTGATAGGGGCACGCAATTTGTTTTCAGATTCTGGAAGGCCTTCTGTTCTCGCTTGGGGATTTGTTTGTCGTTCTCTTCTGCTTTTCACCCGCAGTCGAATGGTCAGACCGAACGCGTCAATCAGAATCTGGAGACATATCTGCACTGTTTTGTGGCGGAGAATCAGGAGGATTGGTATTCTTTTTTGTCCCTTGCTGAGTTTGCTTTAAATAACCGTCACCAGGAGTCCTCTGATAAGTCACCATTTTTTGGTGCATATGGGTTTCATCCACAGTTTGGGACATTCTCTGGAGAGGGGTCTTCTGGTTTACCTGATGAGGAGAGATTTTCCTCGTCTTTGTCATTTATTTGGCAAAAGATTCAGGGTAATCTGAAGAGGATGAGTGAGAGATATAAGCGTGTGGCGGATAAGAGACATGAGCCTGGTCCGGACCTGAATGTGTGTGATCTGGTGTGGTTGTCTACAAAGAATATCAAACTGAAGGTTCCCTCCTGGAAGTTGGGTCCTAAGTTTATTGAGCCTTACAAGATCTTGTCCGTCATCAATCCCGTTGACTTCCGTCTTGATCTTCCTCAGACTTGGAAGATCCATAATGTTTTTCATGTCCAACCCACTGCACCCTCCTCTTTGCCTCCTCCTCCGATTGTTGTTGATGGTAATCTTGAATTTCAGGTCTCTAGGATTGTGTATTCTCGCATTATCCGAGGTTCTCTCCAGTACCTCGTTCATTGGCAGGGTTATGGTCCTGAGGAGAGGATGTGGGTCCCAGTGGCGGACATTAAGGCCACTCGTCTCATCAGGGCTTTCTATAGGTCTCATCCTGAGAATGTGGGCTCTGAGTGTCCGGAGTCCACCCATAGAGGGAGGGGTACTGTCACCGCCAGTTCTGTGAGAAGGTTTGGCAGACGTTCTTCTCTACCTCTTGCATGACGTTCTTTGTTTTGGTTTCACTTTGTCATCTCCTTTCCTTCTCCCAGGTGTCACATATTTAGACTAATTGTCTCCCTTTATATTCCCTTCCATACTGCCTCACTTTGCGGTTTATACTACTTCCTGGATGAGGTGTTCACTGCTGGAAGCTGCTGCTGTTTGTTCCTCAGATAAGTCTTTTTCCTTTATTTGTGTTTCCTTGCTGGCTTGAATCTAGGTGACCCTGACTCCGTCTGTATTAAGTGCAGGGAGCCAGTGGTCGTGTCCCCTCACTATTATAGGGTTTTCAGGTGTCACACAGTATTAGGTACGTGGGCATGCAATCGTCTACCATAGAGACCCTTGCATGGGCATAGCAGTCAGGGAGAGCTCTAGGGGTTTTATAGGGCTCACCCATATGCTCCTTAGTTTGGGATCAAGCCAGTCGGATGTTTATTTTTAAGTTTATTTATAAGTTTATAAGTTCTGCTTTCTGCAACATCATCCGTGACATATCCGTGCCACATCTCCTGTTCAAACTGTGTACATCTCTAAAATATCAGAAACATCCAGTGTATTATTTTGCATAGATGGTGTCCGCTGCAGACAGTTAACTTATCCGCGCTACTACTCTTGTTTAAAGTGTGCATATCCCTAAAATATCAGTGACATCCACTGTACCTTTTTCCGTCTACGGTGCCCGCTGTGGACAGTTAAATTATCCGCGCCACATCTCCTGTGTAAAGTTTGCGCATACCTAAAATATCAGTGACATCCAGTGTACTTTTTCCGTAGATGGTGTCCGCTGCAGACAGTTAAATTATCTGTAACACAGCTCCTGTTCAAACTGTGCGCATCCCTAATATATCAGTAACATCCAGTGCACTCTTTTGCGTAGACGGTGTCCGCTGCGGGAAGTTAAATTATCCGCGCTACTACTCCTGTTTGAAGTGTACGTATCCCTAAAATATCAGTGACATCCACTGTACCTTTTTCCGTAGACAGTGTCCACTGCGGACAGTTAAAATATCCGCACTACTACTCTTGTTTAATGTGTGCGTATCCCTAAAATATCAGTGATATCCACTGTACCTTTTTCCGTAGACGGTGCCCGCTGTGGACAGTTAAATCATCCGTGCCACATCTCCTGTTTAAAGTGTGCGCATCCCTAAAATATCAGTGACATGCAGTCCACTTTCTCTATAGAAGGTGTCTGCTACAGACAGATAAATTATCCTGTCACCGCCAGTTCCGTAGACTGTGTCTACTGTGGACAATTAAATGTCCGCACCACATCTACTATTTAAAGTGTGTGCATCCCTAAAATATCAGTGACATCCACTGTACCTTTTTCCGGTAGACACTGCGAACAGTGACATTACCTGTGGTGCCTGTAATGCATAACGTTTTCTAATCACAAATACCTTTGTAATTTTTTTTTGCGCATACACTTCCAAATCCTACGCTACTGTACGTGTGACATACTTTCAAGCATATATCACATTTAAAATGAAGAAGGCGAGCAGTAAGGGACGAGGAAGTGGCCGTGATGCTGACGGTGCACGTAGAGGCCGTGTTCTTGGGCATGGAGAAACAGTGCCTGCTGCCAGAGTACAGGAAAAACAATCATCCACGATACCTAGCTTCATATCCCAGTTCGAAGGGCGGCGTAGGAAACCAATCTTGAAGTTAGACCAGTGCGACCAGGTGGTCAGTTGGATTGCAGCAGATAAGGCTTCCAGTCAGTTAAGCACCAACCTGTCTTCCACCAAGTCCAGTCTCAGTAGCCAGGAGTCTGGTCAACACAATCCTCACCGTGATTCTCCTTCCTCCCACCATGTAGAGTCTGGTGAAACAAGTGATTCCACATTTGGATATTCCAAGGACCTCTTTTCATCGCCATTACTTGATTTGGCCCTCTCGCCAAGCATGCTTGAAGAGGGACATGAGATCTTGTGCCCTGAATTCCAACCTCTTGAGCATCAACAGTCACAAGAACATGACAGTGGGTAATGGCAAATAGTGTTTAATGAGGTGGATGATGATGAGACACAGTTGCCAATGAGTCAACCGCAATTACTGTCTCAAGAGGTTGATGAAGAGAATAAGACACAGTTGTCAATCGCTGAGGTTGTGGTTAGGTCAACAAATCAGGAGGATGATCAGAGTGAGGAAGTGGAAGAGGAGGTGGTGGACGATAAAGTCACTGACCCAACCTGGGAAGGTGGAAAGCCAAGCAAGGACAGCAGTACAGAGGGGGAGGGATCTGCTGCACCGCAACAGGCTGAAAGAGGCAGTGGGGTGGCAAAAGAGAGAAGGCGGGCCACACCAAACAGGCCCGCAACTGTTCCACAGAGCACCCCCTTGCGGAAATCTCCCTTGCCAAGGGGTAGATGTTCCACAGTATGGCACTTTTTTAAGGAAAGTGCGGACGACAACAGAATAGTAGTTTGCAACCTGTGTCATACAAAAATGAGACGTGGCGTGAACACTAGCGACCTCATAACCACCAGCATGATCCGCCACATGGCATCCAAGCACCATACTAAGTGGGACGAATACCTGGGTCCACAATCTGTGTCTGCGGGTCACACCACTACCTCCTCTTCCCCTATGTTAAGTGCTGGCCAATCCACTGTTGAACGTGCAGGCCTGGATGCCTCCTGCCCTGCACCTGGACCTTTGCAAGCACCATCAGCGACCACATCCACTTCTGTGTCCCAGCGCAACGTCCAAATGTCCTTTCCCCAGACCTTTGGATGCAAGCGAAAATACCCAGCCACCCACCCACCCACAGGCCATAGCACTAAATGCGCAGCTTTCCAAATTACTGACCCTGGAAATGTTGTCATTTAGGCTTGTGGACACTGAGGCCCTCCGCGGCCTGATGTCTGCGGCAGTCCCGCGTTACTCAGTCCCCAGCTGCCACTATTTTTCAAGGTGTGCTGTGCCCGTCTCACACCAACATGTGTCCCGTAACATCACATGTGCCCTGACCAATGCAGTTACTGGGAATGTCCACTTAACCACGGACACATGGACAAGTGCATTTAACCAGGGATGCTATATTTCCCTGACAGCACACTGGGTAAATGTTGTGGAGCCTGTGAGCGAGTCGTACACTGGGATGGTACGCCAAGGATTTCGGACCCTATGTCGATCAGAGTTTCCGCCAGCACCTACATTAGTGGTTCCAAACCCCACTTCTCCTCCACTTACATACAGCACCAGTCAGTCATCAGTATAGGTAGTCAGTCATCAATAGCTGGAAGCAGTGTAGCACTGCAGTGGGGAAGCGTCAACAGGCTGTGCTGAAGCTGATATGCTTAGGGGACAAACAGCACACCGCTGCAGAGCTGTGGCAGGTGATAAGAGATCAGACTGTGCTGTGGCTCTAGCCACTTAACCTAGAACCAGGCATGGTTGTGGCTGATAATGGCCGTAACTTGGTGACGGCTTTGGAGCTCGGCAAGCTTCGACACATCCCATGCCTAGCCCACGTGTTTAACCTTGTGGTTCAGCGGTTTCTTAAAACCTACCCCAATTTGCCTGAGCTACTGGTGAAGGTGTGCCGCGTGTGTGCACATTTCCGGAAGTCATAGATAGCTTCAGCCGGTCTGTCAATGCTGCAGCAGCGCTTGAAATTGCCAGCTCATCGGCTGTTGTGCGACGTGACCATGCGCTGGAACTCCACGTTCCACATGTTGGCCAGGCTTTGTGAGCAGCAGAGGGCAGTAGTGGAATACCAGCTGCAACATGGTCGTCGCCTTTTGAGTCAGCTTCCGCTATTCACAAGCTAGGAGTGGGCCTGGATGTCTGTCCTCTGTGAGGTTTAAAGGAACTTTGAGGAATCAACACAGATGGTGAGCGGTGATAACGCTATTGTCATGCGCCACTCTGACGATGTGCGGAGGTCGGCCAGGATAGCAGCACGAGTTTAGTATTTGTTTTGGTGCCGTGCTGGATCCGCCTCTCATCAGGTGCACTGGGTGGAGTCATTAGTTTAAATGGTCTCCAGCTAAGTGCTCTGGGCGGATTATACTGATCATTTTGGTCTGGGAAGTTTGAAGGGAAGGTTGGCTGTCAGTTCCTGCTCTCAGAAGATAAGTGTCTTTTCTTGTTTGGTTGTTGGTGTCATCTATCCCATCCAGGTTCAGTGCAAGCAGGCTGCTCCTCTCTCTCCACTTCACCATCTCAGGGAGTTCAGGGTTTTGTCAGTTTAGGCTGAAGGACACAACACACCTGCCTTCAAGGTCTGCCTGTGGGCTGAGCAGTGCAGGGAAAGAGGTCAGGGATAAACTAGGAGGTGACCCTTCCCCTGTCTCTCGTCCAGAGCCTGGTTGGTGTGTTATCTTTTATACTGTGCACGTCCGCCGTGACATTGTAATCCGCCATACTGTGACTGCCATTGCTCAGCGTTTATGTGATGGCATCAATTGATGCACTGGTTGACCGCATGCAGGTTTTGTCCCTGGAGGTTGCGGATCTGCGTAGTACAGTCACACAGTGTCAGAGGGTGTTGGCTTCAGGTACAGGTCAAATTGTTGGGGAGCCTAAAGTCGCTCTTCCTGAGAAATTTGCAGGGGGTACTGATGATTTTTTCTGTTTCAAAGAGTCATGTAATTTGTACTTTCGATTGTGCCCATTTTCATCAGGTAATGAGGATCAGAGGGTGGGTACCATCATGTCTTTGCTTAAAGGGGACGCGCAATCCTGGGCTTTTTCCCTGCCGCCCGGTTCTATGGCTCTCCGGTCGGTGGAGGAATTTTTTAAAGCCCTGGGATTGGTTTACGATGACCCAGATCGAGTTTCGATGGCAGAGTCAAAATTACATAACTTACTACAGGGTAAACATACTGCTGAGGTTTACTGCACAGAGTTTAGGAGGTGGGCTACTGAGTCGGGGTGGAACGACCCCGCGTTACGTAGCCAGTTTTGTCAGGGGTTATCTGAAAGGTTGAAAGATGCTCTGGCTTTTCATGAATACCCAGATACTTTGGAGAACGCAGTGTCTTTGGCTATACGTTTGGATAGACGTATCAGAGAGAGGTGTAAGGGTCCCTCCGTGCAGGGGTTTTCTCCCGCGTGTGGTTTTGTTTCACCAGCTGCCCAGGGTGATATTGCCTGTTACTCTGGGGTAGGGGAGGAACCCATGCAGTTAGGTCAGATATCTTGCCATTCGGATAGTAGAGACTTTAGAAAAGTGCACAATCTATGTTTCTATTGTGGGAAGAAGGGTCATTTTGTTTTTTCTTGTCCGTATATTGAACCACAGGGGGAAGAGATAAAGAAAAAAGAGAAAAAAAAACAACTCCCCTCACACATGGTAGTATGAATGGTGTGGTGGAGCAGACTGGTATGCAAGTTCCCTGCAGTTCCCGTTTTCTCCTTTCAGCTATGGTGGCGCTAGAGTCTAGAAATGTGTTTGTTGATGTTTTTCTTGATTGTGGTGTTGGGGTAAATTTAATTGACTTTCTGTTTTTTGAGGGTTTGGGGCTAAGTACTTGCACGTTAGAGAACGAGATTCGTGTTTTTGCTATTGATTCTTCCCCTCTTTCTCAAGGGAGCCTTACTCACGTTGTTCATGGTATTCATTTAAGGGTGGGTGATTCACATGCTGAGATTATTTCCTGTTTCGTCATGAAGGATTTGCCAGCTCCTATAGTTTTGGGGTTGCCATGGTTGTCTAGACATAACCCAATTATAGACTGGCAAGCGAGAAAAATCATTGGTTGGAGCAAGTTTTGTTCGGATAATTGTCTTGTCACATCTATTTCTGAAGTGTCCGTTACGGCCTTGCCTCAGTATCTCTTGGATTTTTCGGACGACTTTTCGGAGGATGGGGCTCTGGAATTGCCTCCTCATCGTGACTATGATTGTCCAGTGAATCTCATTCCGGGGGCTAAGTTGCCTAAGTCTCGGCTCTACAACCTCTCTCAACCCGAGAGAGAGGTCATGCGAAAGTATGTCTCCGAGAGTTTGGCAAAGGGTCATATTAGACCATCTAAGTCTCCAGTGGCTGTAGGTTTGTTCTTCGTAAAGAAGAAAAATGGATCACTGAGACCGTGTTTGGATTTCCGGGAGCTGAACCGTATTACAGTCCGGGATCCATATCCCCTGCCTTTGATCTCGGATCTTTTTGAGATCTTTAGATTGTTGGAGCCAAGGTGTTCTCCAAGTTGGACTTGAGAGGAGCATACAATCTGATCAGGATCAAGGAGGGGGATGAGTGGAAAACGGCCTTCAATACGCACGAGGGTCATTTTGAGAACCTGGTAATGCCTTTTGGGTTGACGAATGCGCCAGCGGTATTTCAGCGATTCGTCAATGATATATTTCATCACTTGGTGGGGAGGTTCGTAGTAGTCTACCTAGATGACATTTTAATTTATTCTCCTGATCTGAAGACCCATCAGGATCATGTGAGATACGTTTTGACGATCCTTCGGGAGAATAAGTTATGCGCCAAATTGGAGAAATGTTTGTTTGCGGTGCAAGAGCTTCCATTCTTGGGATACATGCTTTCTGATTCCGGTTTTCGTATGGACCCCGAAAAGGTCCAGGCGGTTCTGGAGTGGGACCGACCAGAGAATCAGAAAGCTTTGATGCGGTTTTTGGGGTTTACGAGTTATTATAGAAAATTTATTTCGAATTATTCCACGCTAGTCAAACCTCTTACTGATATGACTAAGAAGGGCCGGATGAGGCATTGCAGGCCTTTTCGGCTATTAAGGAGCGTTTTGCGTCTGCTCCCATTCTGGTGCAGCCGGATGTATCTCAGCCATTCGTGGTCGAGGTTGATACATCAGAGGTGGGGGTTGGGGCGGTGCTTTTGCAGGGTCCTTCTCCTGGCAAGTGGGTCCCGTGTGCCTTCTTCTCCAGGAAGCTCTCGGTCGCCGAGAGGAATTATGATGTTGGAGATAGGGAGTTGTTGGCGATCAAGTTGGCCTTTGAAGAATGGCGTCACTGGTTAGAGGGGGCTTCTCACCCCGTTACTGTGTATACAGACCATAAGAATTTGGCTTACCTGCAATCTGCCAAGCGTCTGAACCCTAGACAGGCCAGATGGTCATTGTTTTTTACCAGGTTCAATTTTGTGGTTACCTTTCGCCCAGGGGTCAAGAACGTCAAGGCAGATGCCTTGTCTCGCAGCTTCCCTGGAAGAGGTGATTCAGAAGATCCAGCGCCGATTTTGGCGGATGGAGTGGTGGTCTCCGCTCTGTACCCTGAATTAGAGATGGAGGTATTGGGAGCTCAGGAGGGGGCTCCTGGTTCGTGTCCCCCAGGGAGGTTGTTTGTTCCTGAGGGCCTACGATACAAGGTGTTCAAGGAACATCACGATATTGTTCTCGCTGCACATCCTGGTGGTAAGTCCACCTGTGATCTGGAGAATTACATGACAGCTTGTGAAACCTGCGCTCGGTCAAAGGTCGCTCGGTCACTTCTTCCATTGTCTACTCCATCTCGTCCTTGGACGCATTTGTCGATGGACTTTATTACGGACCTACCGAGTTCCTCCGGGAGAACAGTGATTTTGGTGGTAGTCGATCGTTTCAGTAAAATGGCTCACTTAATACCACTAACAAGTCTGCCTAACGCTAAGACTCTTGCGCAGATTTTTGTGGATAATATTGTGAAATTGCACGGTATTCCTTCGGATGTGGTCTCTGATAGGGGCAGGCAGTTTGTCTCCAGGTTTTGGAGGGAGTTCTGCTCTCGACTTGGCATTCAACTTTCTTTCTCGTCGGCTTTTCATCCACAGTCGAATGGTCATATGGAGCGTACCAATCAAAACCTGGAGACCTACTTGAGGTGCTTTGTGGCTGAGAATCAGGAGGACTGGTCCTCATTCTTGTCCTTAGCAGAATTTACATTGAATAACCATAGGCAGGAGTCCACAGGTAAGTCACCATTTTTTGGCGCATACGGTTTCCATCCTCAGTTTGGTACCTTTTCTGGGTCTGGTTCCTCCGGGATTCCAGAGGAGGAGAGATTCTCTTCTGCCTTATCCTCTATCTGGCGGAGGATTCAAGGGAATTTAGAGAGGATGGGTGAGAGGTATAAACGAATGGCTGACAGGAGACGTGTGACTGGTCCGGACCTGTGTGTGGGTGATCTGGTGTGGTTGTCCACTAGGAATATCAAGTTGAGAGTGCCATCTTGGAAACTGGGTCCAAGATTTGTTGGTCCGTATAAAATTTCTGCAGTGATCAATCCTGTGGCATTTCGGCTGGATCTGCCGCAGACTTGGAGGATCCATGATGTCTTCCACAAGTCTTTACTAAAAAAATATGTTAAACCGGTGGTACCATCGCCATTGCCTCCTCCTCCTGTTCTAGTCGAGGGAAACTTGGAGTTCGAGATCTCCAAGATTCTCGACTCGAGAGTTCTGCGGGGTTCCCTCCAGTACCTGGTGCACTGGAGGGGATACGGTCCTGAGGAGAGGATGTGGGTTCCGGCGTCAGATGTCAACGCCAGCCGACTGGTGAGGGCCTTTCATAGGTCCCATCCGGATATGGTTAGTCCAGGGTGTCCGGAGGTCACCCCTGGAAGGGGGGGGTTCTGTCATGCCCCACTCTGACGATGTGCGGAGGTCGGCCAGGATAGCAGCACGAGTTTAGTATTTGTTTTGGTGCCGTGCTGGATCCGCCTCTCATCAGGTGCACTGGGTTGAGTCATTAGTTTAAATGGTCTCCAGCTAAGTGCTCTGAGCGGATTATACTGATCATTTTGGTCTGGGAAGTTTGGAGGGAAGGTTGGCTGTCAGTTCCTGCTCTCAGAAGATAAGTGTCTTTTCTTGTTTGGTTGTTGGTGTCATCTATCCCATCCAGGTTCTGTGCGAGCAGGCTGCTCCTATCTCCCCACTTCACTATCTCAGGGAGTTCAGGGTTTTGTCAGTTTAGGCTGGAGGACACAGCACACCTACCTTCAAGGTCTGCCAGTGGGCTGAGCAGTGCAGGGAAAGAGGTCAGGGATAAACTAGGAGGTGACCCTCTCTCGTCCAGAGCCTGGTTGGTGTGTTATCTTTTATACTGTGCACGTCCGCCGTGACAGCTATTATCAGCGTAACCGTCCCACTTTTGTGTCTACTCAAATGCTCGCTGCTCAAAATTAATGATGTTTTGTATGTGGAAGAGGTGGAAATGGAGGAAGACCTTGCACAGGGTGATAGCCAGACCACTCTGACAATGCTGGCGGCAGAGTCTGTAGTTCCTTGGCCAACCAAGGAGGGTAGACAAGGCGATCAAACAGCAGTTCCAACAGAGGCAGGGCAACACTCTCCAAAGCCTGGGACAGTTTCATGACACGCCGCCAGCACCCTTACCCTGATGCATGGCCTAGTGTCACAAGGAGGGAAACATTTTGGAAAATGGTGAAGGAGTACATAGCAGACCGTGTCAGCGTTCTCAATGATCCCTCAGTGCCTTACAAATACTGGGTGTCTAAGCTGGACACGTGGTATGAACTGGCGCTCTAAGCCTTGGAGGTGCTGGACTGCCCTGCCGCCAGCGTTTTGTCAGAGTGGGTATTTAGTGCTGCTGGTGGCATTATAACACAAAAGTACAGTATATCCACCTGTCAACTGAAAATGCTGACAGGTTGACTCTTATAAAAATGAACACGGCCTGGATTGACCATGACTTCTCGACTCCACCAGAGGAAAGCTGATGAACATAAAGGTACTTTAAATGTGTTGTTTATAATGTACTGAATACACTGTATTCCCATGCACCCCTTCCACCACAAACAAGGGTATATGGTTGAATCTTCCTTTTCTCATCCTCCTCCTCTTCTTCAATCATATCAACATGCTTATTCGTTGCATATAATGCCCTCGCATATACACTCACCTAAATAATTATTAGGAACACCATACTAATACGGTGTTGGACCCCCTTTGGCCTTCAGAACTGCCTTAATTCTACGTGGCATTGATTCAACAAGGTGCTGATAGCATTCTTTAGAAATGTTGGCCCATATTGATAGGATAGCATCTTGCAGTTGATGGAGATTTGAGGGATGCACATCCAGGGCACGAAGCTCCCGTTCCACCACATCCCAAAGATGCTCTATTGGGTTGAGATCTGGTGACTGTGGGGGCCATTTTAGTAAAGTGAACTCATTGTCATGTTCAAGAAACCAATTTGAAATGATTCGAGCTTTGTGACATGGTGCATTATCCTGCTGGAAGTAGCCATCAGAGGATGGATACATTTTCTCATTCTGTTTACGCCAAATTCGGACTCTACCATTTGAATGTCTCAACAGAAATAGAGACTCATTAGATCAGGCAACATTTTTCCAGTCTTCAGCAGTCCAATTTTGGTGAGCTCATGCAAATTGTAGCCTCTTTTTCCTATTTGTAGTGGAGATGAGTGGTACCCGGTGGGGTCTTCTGCTGTTGTAGCCCATCCGCCTCAAGGTTGTGCGTGTTGTGGGTTCACAAATGCTTTGCTGCGTACCTCGGTTGTAACGAGTGGTTATTTCAGTCAACGTTGCTCTTCTATCAGCTTGAATCAGTTGGCCCATTCTCCTCTGACTTCTAGCATCCACAAGGCATTTTTGCCCACAGGACTGCCGCATACTGGATGTTTTTCCCTTTTCACACCATTCTTTGTAAACCCTAGAAATGGTTGTGCGTGAAAATCCCAGTAACTGAGCAGATTGTGAAATACTCTGACCGGCCCGTCTGGCACCATTAACCATGCCACGCTCAAAATTGCTTAAATCACCTTTCTTTCCCATTCTGGCATTCAGTTTGGAGTTCAGGAGATTGTCTTGACCAGGACCACACCCCTAAATGCATTGAAGCAACTGCCATGTGATTGGTTGACTAGATCATTGCATTAATGAGAAATAGAACAGGTGTTCCTAATAATTCTTTAGGTGAGTGTATGCCCTTCACATATGTTTTACAAGATCAGCTCAGCTGCAGGCCCTCGCATATAATTTTTTTGAGGGTCAGCTCACCAGCAGGACCTCACCTACAAGGTTTTACAGGGTCAGCTCAGCTGAAGGCCCTCGCAGATAATATTTTAGAGGGTCATCTCACCAGCAGGACCTCGCCTACAATGTTTTACAGGATCATCTCACCAGCATGCACTCGCATATAATGTTTTACAGGGTCAGCTCACAAGCAGGCCCTGGCATATAATTCTTTAGATTGTCAGCTCAACAGCAGGCACTCACCTACAATGTTTTACAGGGTTAGCTCAGCTGCAGGCCCTCGCACATAATTTTTTAGAGGGTCAGCTCACCAGCAGGCCCTCAAATATACAGTAATGTTTTACAGGGTCAGCTCACCAAAATGGCCGCACCTAAAATCTTTAACGGGGTCAGCTCACCAGCAGGCCCTTGCATATAATGTTTTACAGGGTCAGCTCACCAGCAGTAGAGATGGCATCGCGGTTCGCGGTCATTTCGCAGCGAACTTTGCTCGTTCGTGGTTTGCCGAAAAGGCGAACATTTGGCGATGTCCACCGGCGCCATATTATTTGCAATGTGCAGAACTTTGACCCATGACACATTCATCAGTTGGGACAGAACAACCAGCTGAGATGTTTCAGCACATGGACAAGCTTCCCACCTTAGAACAGAACCCGATATGGCAGCCATTTTACATTCAGTTTTTTGCCAGCGTAGAGAGAGGTTGCTGTGTGGAGCAGTGACAAACTGTTAGGGACACCAAACGTTATCTAATAGGGCCACAAAAGTACTGTAAGGGTCCATTCACACGTCCACAATTTCGTTCCGAATTTTGCGGAACGGAATTGCGGAACCATTCATTTCTATGGGGCAGCACGATGTGCTGCCAGAATCCGCAATTCCGTTTCTGAAAAAAATAGAACATGTCTTATTCTTGTCCGCAATTGCGGACAAGATTAAGCATTTTTTAATAAGTGCCGTCGATGTGCGGTCCGCAAAATGCGGAACGCACATCTCCGATGTCCGTGTTTTGCGGATCCGCAAAACACACACGGACATGTGAATGGACCCTTAAGGACTGGTATAGGTGTGCTATCGATAGGTGTGACATACAGAGGGGTGTGATATACTTATAATATACTTTCTAACATAGAAAGTATATTATGGTGCATTTGTATTGAGCAGCAGTTATTTGCGGTTCTGCTGCGATACTGCAGCTAGATAGTGGGACAAACGCTATTGGAATAACTAACTGCAACTGGTGTGGTATACCTGTTGCCCCAAAAAAATAAACTTATTGAGTGGTGTGATATACCTATAATATACCTTCTAACATAGAAAGTATAGTATAGTGCATTTGTATTGTGCAGCAGTTGTGTGCAGTTCTGCTGAGATACCGCAGCTAGATAGAGGGCGAAACACTATTGGAATAACTAATTGCAACTGATGCTATATAACTGTTTTCTCTCCAAAAAAAACTGATTGAGGGGTGTGATATACCTATAATATACCTTCTAACATAGAAAGTACCGTATTTTCCGGCATATAAGACGACTTTCTAACACTAAGTTTTTTTTTCAAAAGTCGGGGGTCGTCTTATACGCTGGGTATACTCAGATCCGATGGTATATTCTAACCCCCAGGCGTTCCCATGGTGACGGGGACGCTTCCCTGGGGGTTAGAATATACAGGGCCCCGCCGCTCACAGGAGTATACATTTATTAACTGTAATCTGTAACTTTAACTTTAAATGAGCGCTCATGTCTTTACTAGGGTACCTTACTCTCAGCTCCGCTAACAGGCAGTGAGGGCGGCGCTCACTCACTGACGTCACGTGCCTGCTCCTCCCACTAGGTGGCGCAGGCGCGTGACGTCAGTGAGTGAGCGCCGCCAGCACTGCCTATTACCAGAGCTGAGAGTAAGGTACCCTAGTAAAGACATGAGCGCTCATTTAAAGTTAAAGTTACAGATTACAGTTAATAAATGTATACTCCTCTGAGCGTCAGGGAGGGGGATCTGTGGATGGCACTGTCATGGCGGGGGGATCTGTGGATGGCACTGTTATGGGGAGGGAGATATGTGGATGGCAGTGTTTAGGGGGGGATCTGTGGATGGCACTATTTGGAGGGGGGTCTGTGGATGGCACTGTTATGGGGAGGGGGATCTGTGGATGGCACTGTCATGGGGGGATCTGTGGATGACACTGTTATGGGGAGGGGGATCTGTGGATGGCACTGTCATGGGGGGGATCTGTGGACGACACTGTTATGGGGAGGGGGATCTGTGGATGGCACTGTCATGGGGGGATCTGTGGATGACACTGTTATGGGGAGGAGGATCTGTGGATGGCACTGTTATGGGGAGGGGGGATCTGTGGATGGCACTGTCATGGGGGGGATCTGTGGATGACACTGTTATGGGGAGGGGGATCTGTGGATGGCACTGTTATGGGGAGGGAGATCTGTGGATGGCACTGTCATGGGGGGATCTGTGGATGACACTGTTATGGGGAGGGGGATCTGTGGATGGCACTGTCATGGGAAGATCTGTGGATGACACTGTTATGGGAGGGGGATCTGTGGATGGCACTGTCATGGGGGGTGATCTGTGGATGACACTGTTATGGGTAGGGAGATCTGTAGATGGCACTGTTTAGGGGGGATCTGTGGATGGCACTGTTTAGGGGGATCTGTGGATGGCACTATTTGGAGGGGGATCTGTGGGTGGCACTGTTATGGGGAGGGGGATCTGTGGATGACACTGTCATGGGTGGATCTGTGGATGACACATATAGCATAAGATGCTATATAGTGTCATCCATAGATCCCCCCATAGCAGTGTCATCCACTGATCCCCCTCCCATAGCAGTGTCATCCACTGATCCCCCTCCCCATAACAGTGCCATCCAGAGATCCCAGTCAGTTCCCTGGACTGGAGAAGATCGTCTTGAAGACAGGGAGGGCTGGGCATTCAGGGGTAGTCTTATACGGCGAGTATAGCCCAAACCCTATATTTTAAATGGAAAAGTTGGGGGTCGTCTTATACACCCAGTCGTCTTATACGCCGGAAAATATGGTATATTATAGTGCATTTGTATTGTGCAGAAGTTGTGTGCGGTTATGCTGAGATACCGCAGTTAGATAGAGGGACAAACGCTATTGGAATAAGTAATTGCAACAGGTGTGATATACCAGTTGCCCCCAAAAAAAAGCCCCCAGGAAGAAGCTTAGGCAAAATGTGCGTTGGGGTTGGTGTGTCCCACAGTATTCCTCGTCTGTATGACATTACAGCTTTATTTTTATGATGTATAGATATGGTTGTTCCACTGGGTGGGTTATATTGGATCATTGATTGTTTAGGATGTTAGTTCCTTGTTACAATTTATTCATGACAGCATCCTATAGGCATCTTACTTAGCTGTATGTAGTAGCTGTATTAGGACATTGGTCTGTTTATAATATATAGATTGTGACACTAGGTCTTAACCATATTTAGTGTCCTTTTCTTTTGTGTCATATTCTTGACCGGGTGGGTCTAAGGTGCACATCTGGTGTATCAGCACCTCCAACATTGTGTCACGGGTGAAGTTGCAGATAGCTGGAACTTATAAATAAACGACCGACTGGCTTGATCCCAAACTAAGGAGCAAATAGGTGAGCCCTTTAAAACCTTAAGAGCTCTCCCTGACTGCTATGCACATGCAAGGGTCTCAATGGTAGACGATTGCATGCCCACGTACCTAAGACAGTGTGACACCTGAAAACCCTATACTAGTGAGGGGACACGACCAACGGCTCCCTGCACTTAATATGGACGGAGTCAGGGTCACCTAGATTCAAGCCAGCAAGGAAACACAATAAAGGAAAAGACTTATCTGAGCAAACAGCAGCAGCAGCCTCCACTTCATCCAGGAAGTAGTATAAACCGCAAAGTGAGGCAGTATGGGAGGAAATATAAAGGAAGACGATTAGTCTAAATAAGTGACACCTTGCAGAAGGAAAAGAGATGACAAAGTGAAACCAAAACAAAGAACGTCTGTAGCGGTCGCGTACACACACCACAGGGGGGAGGGAAGTGACCACTGCGCTCCACCCTTACCCCTGGCCCTGCCTACTTGCCTCGCGAGTCCTAATGACAGGGGACAACTGGACGGCAATCCCTAACTTGGAGTAAGTGCAGGGATGACAGACAGACAAACAACAGGATGTGAACGGACCGAGTCAATACCAGGAAAGCTGCAAAGTACAAATGGAGCAAGCAGAGAATTGTCAGGAGAAGCCGGGGTCATAAATACCAGGAGAGCAGAGAAGTACAAGAGGAGTCCTAAGAGAGTAGTCAGGTGGGAGCCGAGGTCACAATACCAGGACGGAAGCGCAGTACAGGAGGAGCAGGCAAAAGGATGGTCAGGAAACAGGATCAGGTAAGTATTCAGCAGTCCAACAAATAGCCAGGAACCTAGAAATTAACAGGCAACCTGTAGCCAACAGGCTGCCTGTATTTATAGTGTGGAGTGAGGGTCATGTGACGTGGCCAGCGTCACATGACCGACAGACCAACCAGTCGAGCACCGAGTGATCAGCTCGGTGCTCAAGGCAGACTAGGAGCAGAGAGCCACCCAGCTAGTAAAGCCGCCCTGGGAATGAGGTCAAACACAGAACCTCATTCCAAAAGCTAAGCAACAGTTCTGCGGGCAATGGGGGACCGAGTGCACCTTCGGAACCCCGTGACAATACCCCCCCTTTTACGAGGGGCCACCGGACCCAAGACTTCAGGCGATGGCTTTTCAGGGTGTTCTAAATGAAATTTACGAACAAGTCTAGGAGCATGAACCTCCCTGGCAGGTACCCAAGATCTCTCTTCAGGTCCATACCCCTTCCAGTGAATCAGGTACTGCAAGGAATTACACACCTTCCTGACATCCACTATTTTAGACACCACATACTCGACAGCATCATTAACAAGAACCGGCGGAGGCGAGGCTTTTGATGGTACTACCGGTTCAAAATATTTTTTAAGCAGAGATTTATGGAACACATTATGAATGTGGAATGACTCAGGCAGCTCCAACCTAAAAGATACCGGGTTAATCACTTCCCTGATCTTATATGGTCCAATAAAACGAGGAGCAAATTTTTTAGAAGTTACCTTGAGAGATAGATTCTTGGAGGACAACCATACTTTATCCCCAACCTGAAAGTTTACCCCCCTTGAACGTCTCCTATCGGCCTTGAGTTTTTGAGAACATTGAGCCTTTTCTAGGTTCGATTGAACCCGGGCCCAAACTGTGCACAGTTCGGAGGAGAGTTTATCCGCTTCATGGTTAGAGGAGGAGACGGACGACCCAGAATGAAAACGGGGATGAAAACCATGGTTACAAAAGAAAGGGGAGACCCCAGCAGAATAATTGACACGGTTATTCATAGCAAATTCAGCCAACGGAAGGAATTTGACCCATAATTGCTGGTCATCAGCAACAAACAACCTCAAGAATTGTTCTACAGACTGATTAAGGCGTTCAGTCTGCCTATTACTCTCAGGATGGTAGGCGGAAGAAAAAGACAATGAAATTTTACATCTTTGACAGAAGGCCCTCCAGAATTTGGACACAAACTGCACACCCCTGTCGGAAACAATATTTTCCGGGATGCCATGTAAACGAACAATCTCTCTCACAAAAATAGACGCCAGGGTTTTAGCATTCGGAAGTTTAGACAGGGAAATGAAATGAACCATCTTGCTAAACCTATCGACCACTACCCAAACCACAGTCTTACCCTCCGCCAGCGGTAGGTCAGTTATAAAGTCCATCGAGATATGGGACCAGGGTCTACTGGGAATGGGTAGGGGTCGTAGGTTACCAGCAGGGCGAGTCCTAGGTGTCTTGGACCTGGCACAAACCTCACAGGCTGACACGTAGGACTTGACATCCCTAGTTAGAGTGGGCCACCAATAAGATCTAGAAACCAGATCCTTAGTGCCCTCAACACCCGGATGTCCACAAAAGGCAGAATCGTGACACTCACCCAACAGCTGGAGACGAAATTGTACGGGAACAAACAACTTATCTGTTGGGGTGGATACCGGTGCCAGATGTTGTTCAGACCTAATGAGAGCCGAGATATCCTGGGTAAGAGCTGCTAAGAAGATTTTTGCTGGTAGGATGGATTCAGGTGGTACCTCAGTAGGTTGAAAAGCCTGGAAGCTCCGAGATAATGCGTCCGCCTTCACATTTTTACTTCCCGGCCTGAACGTGATGGAAAAATCTAAACGAGTAAAAAACAGAGCCCATCTGGCTTGACGGGCATTCAACCTCTTAGCAGACTCGAGAAACATAAGGTTTTTATGGTCAGTGACAACAGTTACACAATGTCTTGCCCCCTCCAGGAAATGCCTCCACTCCTCAAATGCCCATTTAATGGCCAGCAGCTCCCTATTCCCTATGTCGTAGTTTCTCTCCGTGGGAGAGAATTTCCTGGAGAAGAAGGCACATGGTCTCAGATTAGTGAGGCTAGCAGGACCTTGTGAAAGGACGGCTCCTACGCTGTCCTTGGACGCATCCACCTCCACAATAAAAGGTCTCTCCTGATCAGGCTGGATCAGAATGGGAGTGCTACTAAATGCCTTTTTTAATTTTTCAAATGAAGAAATGGCCTCAGTAGACCAATTCTCCAAATCCGCCCCTTTTTTAGTAAGGTCGGTCAACGGTTTAGCAATTACGGAAAAATTCATAATAAATTTACGATAGTAATTGGCGAAACCTAAGAACCGTTGTAAGGCCTTTAAGGATGAAGGTCTTACCCATTCCTTAATTGCTAGTACCTTACCAGGATCCATCTTGAAGGCGTGAGGAGTCAGAACATGCCCTAGAAACAGAATCTCCTGTACACCAAAGACACATTTCTCTTGTTTAGCGGATAGCTGATTCTCCCTCAACACCTCTAATACTTGTTTAACATGAGACACATGGGATTCAAAGTCAGGAGAGAATATCAAAATGTCGTCAAGATAGACAATAACAAATTTACCTAAGTACTCCCTAAGAATGTCATTCGTGAAGTTTTGGAACACAGCTGGGGCATTGCTGAGTCCAAAAGGCATCACTTGATATTCAAAGTGTCCTACCGGAGTATTGAACGCCGTCTTCCATTCGTCTCCCTCCTTGATTCGGATTAGATTGTATGCCCCTTTCAGGTCAATTTTGGAAAACCAGGTTGCCCCCAGAACCTGGTTAAATAAATCCGGAATCAATGGGAGGGAGTATCTATTCTGGACAGTGATTTTATTTAATCTCCGGTAATCGATACATGGCCTAAGACCACCATCTTTTTTCTTAACGAAGAAAAACCCCGCCCCCATAGGAGAGACAGAAGGTCTAATATGCCCTTTACCAAGGCTCTCCTTAATATAATCTTCCATGGCCTTGCGTTCGGGCATAGAAAGATTATAAATTCTTCCTTTAGGGAACTTGGCCCCCTCTACTAGCTCTATGGTACAATCATAAGGTCTATGGGGGGGTAGAACCTCTGGGGTTGGTGATGAGAATACATCAGAATATTCTCTAACAAAAGAGGGTAAAGTATCATACTTTACTGAGACCCCAGCCTGTACCACGGACAAGCACGAGTCACACTTAGGCCCCCATCTCACCAACTCCCCATTGGACCAATCTATAGTGGGGTTATGTAGTCGGAGCCAAGGCAACCCTAGTACCACCTCAGCAGGTAGGTTCTCCAGGACTAGAAGCGAACATCTCTCTGAGTGGCACACACCCACGGTTAGAGAAATCTCAGAGGTACATAAGCTCACCGTACCACCAATAAGAGGAGTAGCATCAATAGCCATGACATGGATAGGAGTTGGTAAGGCAAACATAGGAATACCCAATCTTACAGCATACTCAGAGTCAATAAAGCTAGCCGCTGAGCCAGAATCAATAAAGGCCTTACCCGGCCATTTATCTACTCCCAGAGAAATCGTAATGGGTACCGAAAGCTTACATTTAGAAAATTCAGGGTGTACCTGGTCTTTAGGTTGCCTTGTCTTAGGAGACTTGACAGAGAGGACCCTCTTAGGACACTGGTTGATCCAATGGTCAGGATCTCCACAGTAAAAGCATTCTCCACGTCTGCGGCGAAGATTCCCTCGGGTCATGCCAACCTGCATGGGTTCCTCGGTGGAGACCTCAGCATTGTCTCTGGGATAGGCCTCTGGCTGGACCACCATCTGGGAAGAGAACTGTTGTTCCTGTCGTCTCTCTCTAACCCGTCGGTCAAGTCGGACAACAAGGGTCATCATCTCCTCTAAGGTCTCTGGAAGTTGATAACTGACCAGAAGATCCTTTAATTTATCAGACAGACCTGACCTGAACTGACTCTTCAGGGCTGGTTCGTTCCATCCTGAGGGGACACACCACCTTCTGAATTGGGTGCAATAATCCTCCGCTGGTAAATTGCCCTGAACCAGTGCCTTTAGAGCCGTCTCGGCTACTAGAGCCCTGTCTGGTTCATCATAGAGGGCACCCAAGGCCTGAAAGAACCCCTCCACAGAATATAAACAACTGGTGCCAGCAGGTAAAGAGAACGCCCAGTCCTGGGGATCACCCTGTAATCGGGAAATGATAATGCCCACGCGTTGACTCTCGGGGCCAGAGGACACGGGGCGCAAACGGAAGTAAAGTTTGCAACTCTCCTTAAAAGAGAGAAACTTCCTCCGGTCTCCAGAAAAGGGTTCTGGGAGCTTAATCTGGGGCTCAAAATGCGGACTGGAGGCCTGAGGAGTGGAAGAACCTTGCCCTAACTCAAAAGAACTGAGTTTTTCCCCTAACTCCTGCACCCTCTGCGTCAGATTAGAGACATGGTCAGTCAGGGTCACCAGAGGATTCATAATACAGTGGTTATTGGGCCTGTTAATCTGTAACGGTCGCGTACACACACCACAGGGGGGAGGGAAGTGACCACTGCGTTCCACCCTTACCCCTGGCCCTGCCTACTTGCCTCGCGAGTCCTAATGACAGGGGACAACTGGACGGCAATCCCTAACTTGGAGTAAGTGCAGGGATGACAGACAGACAAACAACAGGACGTGAACGGACCGAGTCAATACCAGGAAAGCTGCAAAGTACAAATGGAGCAAGCAGAGAATTGTCAGGAGAAGCCGGGGTCATAAATACCAGGAGAGCAGAGAAGTACAAGAGGAGTCCTAAGAGAGTAGTCAGGTGGGAGCCGAGGTCACAATACCAGGACGGAAGCGCAGTACAGGAGGAGCAGGCAAAAGGATGGTCAGGGAACAGGATCAGGTAAGTATTCAGCAGTCCAACAAATAGCCAGGAACCTAGAAATTAACAGGCAACCTGTAGCCAGCAGGCTGCCTGTATTTATAGTGGGGAGTGAGGGTCATGGGACGTGGCCAGCGTCACTTGACCGACAGACCAACCAGTCGAGCACCGAGTGATCAGCTCGGCGCTCAAGGCAGACTAGGAGCAGGGAGCCACCCAGCTAGTAAAGCCGCCCTGGGAATGAGGTCAAACACAGAACCTCATTCCAAAAGCTAAGCAACAGTTCTGCGGGCAATGGGGGACCGAGTGCACCTTCGGAACCCCGTGACAACGTCATACAAGAGGTAGAGAAGAACGTCTGTCAGACCTTCTCACAGAACTGGCGGTGACAGTACCCCTCCCTCTACGGGTGGACTCCGGACACTCAGAGCCCACCTTCTCAGGATGAGACCTATGGAAAGCCCTGATAAGACGAGTGGCCGTAATGTCTGCCACTGGGACCCACATCCTCTCCTCAGGACCATAACCCTCCCAATGAACGAGGTACTGAAGAGAACCGCGGACGATGCGAGAATCCACAATCCTAGGGACCTGAAATTCAAGATTACCATCAACAAAAATCGGAGGAGGAGGCAAAGAGGAGGTTACAGTGGGTTGGACATAAGGTTTTAATAGGGACCTGTGAAAAACATTATGGATCTTCCAAGTCTGAGGAAGATCAAGATGGAAGTTAACGGGATTGATGACGGACAAGATCTTGTAAGGCCCAATAAACTTAGGACCCAACTTCCAGGAGGGAACCTTCAGTTTAATATTCTTTGTAGACAACCACACCAGATCACCCACATTCAGGTCCGACCAGGCACACGTCTCTTATCCGCCACACGCTTATATCTCTCACTCATCCTCTTCAGATTACCCTGAATCTTTTGCCAAATAAATGACAAAGACAAGGAAAATCTCTCCTCATCAGGTAAACCAGAAGACCCCTCTCCAGAGAAAGTCCCAAACTGCGGATGAAACCCATATGCACCAAAAAATGGTGACTTATCAGAGGACTCCTGGCGACGATTATTTAATGCAAACTCAGCAAGGGACAAAAAAGAATACCAATCCTCCCGATTCTCCGCCACAAAACAGCCAGATATGTCTCCAGATTCTGATTGACGCGTTCGGTCTGACCATTCGACTGCGGGTGAAAAGCAGAAGAGAACGACAACCGAATCCCCAAGCGAGAACAGAAGGCCTTCCCGAATCTGGAAACAAATTGCGTGCCCCTATCAGAAAAGATGTCTGAAGGAATGCCATGCAATTTAACAATGTGATCAACAAACGCTTGCGCCAGCGTCTTAGCATTGGGTAACCCAGGAAAGGGAATGAAATGCTCCCTTTGGCTAAAACGGTCCACTACCACCAGAATCACAGTCTTCCCGAGGAACAAGGCAGGTCCGTAATGAAGTCCATGGACAGATACGTCCAAGGAGGGAAGGAATGGGTAACGGGAGGAGAGAACCCGATGGCCGTGAATGAGGGACCATGGCAAGAGCGCAGGTGTCACAGGCTGCCACAAAACCCTCAACCGTCTTACGAAGAGCCGGCCACCAGAATCTCTGAGCAATGAGATCCACTGTGGCTCTACTCCCGGGTGCCCAGCAAGGACCGTATTGTGGTGCTCCTTAAAAACCTTAAAAGAAAAAGGTGGTCAGTCAGCACATCCCAAAGCGCAGGGGCACGTTGCTATGGCTGAGAACAAGACTGTTAACCAAAACAAGCAATGCAACAGCTCGCTGCAAACCAAATAAAGTACAAAATTGCATCATAATTGCAAATGCAGAACTAATAAGTTAGAGATACATGGCAAATCGTTTTGTACAAAATTATTCCGCCGGAATTTCCGCCTGAATTTCTGTCATTTTCGGTGCCAAAATGGCCTCCATTATATCCAGGGAAAGCAGTTACCAGCATGCACGCCGGGCCCACTCCACACCACCCCTGGCGCCACATGGTCACCAAGGACTGCAATTTGAATATTCGCGATTCGAATAATCGTGATCAACACTTATTGAGAGAGTGATGTGATCTGTGCACGTGGTGCAGGTAAGTTGACTTTAATAGACTGTTGCTGTATATATGTTGGTGGGGAAGATTTACTGTAAACTTATTGTCACGGATGATGTTGCAGATAGCTGGAAGTTATGGATAAACATCCGACTGGCTTGATCCCAAACTAAGAAGCATAAAGGTGACCCCTATAAAACCTTAAGAGCTTTCCCTGCTGCTAAGCACATACAAGGGTCTCAATGGTAGACGATTGCATGCCCACGTACCTAAGACTGTGTGACACCTGAAAACCCTATACTAGTGAGGGGACACGACCACCGGCTCCCTGCACTTAATACGGACAGAGTCAGGGTCACCTAGAATCAAGCCAGCAAGGAAACACAATAAAGGAAAATACTTATCTGAGCAATCAGCAGCAGCAGCAGCCTCCAGCAGTGAACACTTCATCCAGGAAGTAGTATAAACCGCAAAGTGAGGCAGTATGGGAGGGAATATAAAGGAAGACGATTAGTCTAAATAAGTGACACCTGGCGGAAGGAAAAGAGATGACAAAGTGAAACCAAAACAAAGAACGTCATGCAAGAGGTAGAGAAGAACCTTCTCACAGAACTGGCGGTGACACATTGCTGCTAGTTTTTTATTATGTGATATGTAAAAATTAATTGATTTGTAATAAAATTTGCTAATATATTATATGTGTGTCTTAGTTTTGGTATTTATTTAAGGTGTGATATACCTGTTGCCCCCAAAAAAAACTAATAGAGGGGTGTGATTTACCTATAATATACCTTCTAACATAGAAAGTATATTTTAGTGCATTTGTATTGTGCAGCAGTTGTGTGCGGTTCTGCTGAGATACCGCAGCTATATACAGTAGATGGACAAACGTTATTCGAAAAACTAATTCCAACTGGTGTGATATACCTGTTGCCCCCCAAAAAACTGATTAAGCGGTACGACATTCCTGCTTCCACAAAATATTGATTAAGGGGTGTGATACATAGGCTTCCACCAAATATAGATTGAGGCCTGCGATACACCAGCTTTCACCAAATATTGATTAAGTGGTTTGATATGCCAGCTTCCAGCAAATACTCATTATTGGGTTCTATATACCTGTTTCCACAAAATACTGATAGAAGCTATTGATATACCGGCTTCCACCAAATATTGATTGAGGCCGGCGATACACCAGCTTTCACCAAATATTGATTAAGGGGTTTGATTTACCTGCTTCCAGCAAATACTCATTATTGAGTACTATATATCTGTTTCCACAAAATACTGATAGAGGGGATTGATATACCTGCTTCCACAAATACTGCTCTTCTATAGGGACTTTGTCACAGGGTCATTTTGAAAATGACAGGCAGAGGAAGAGCCAGGCCATTATGCAGGGGTGGTAGGGGTCGGGCAGGTGCACCAGGCCGGAGCCTAAGTAGGAAGTTGGAAAAGGTGAGTGCGATTATGTCAAAGGACACACACAGAGTTGGTTGAGTGGCTCACTCAGTCTTCCGCTTCTACACCCTCCTCATCCTCTGTATCTGCCCCCTCCTCACTCTCTGCTGTGTGCACCCCCAAAGACACCATCACCACCATAGCCCCTCCACTCGAGTCAGAGGAATTATTTTAACATTCTTTCCCAGACCTTACCGATGCGCGGCCATTCTTGGCATCGGATGAGGAAGAGGAGGTGGCAACAACAGCCACCACCCAGCGGTCTGACAACAGTACCCAGATCAGTCCAAAGAGGGTGGTTCCCGCTGCTGCCTACTATGAGATCTCTAATGTCAGTGGTAGTGAAGGTTTCGATGATGATGTGTCGATGGACGTCACGTGGGTGCCCACAAGAGAGGAAGAGGAGGGGAGTTCAGAGGGAGAGACGGAGAAGCAGATAGGGAGGAGAAGGAGGAGAAGCAGGCAGAACTCGCAGTGCACAGAAAGCAAAAAGCAGACTGCAAATGTATCTGGAGCGAGCATTCCACCATCTACGGTCACGGTGGGCTTTTTTTAATGTGTCAGCTGCTGACAATAGTTTTGCCATCTGCAGCCTGTGCTGTTAACGCATAAGTCACGGTAAGCCCAACACTCACCTAGGGACGACCGCCTTAAGAAGGCACCTGGGCTCCCATCACCGAGCGCAGTGGGAGCAACACTGTCAGAACCCACAAAGCCACACTCCCAGCACTCTGTGTCCTGCCTTTTCTCCATCTCCTCTCTCCTCCCATTTGTCCTCCACTCCACTTTCCACTGTGCCATCGTTGCATTCATCTGGAAAAGGCAGGCTTCCATGGCCCAAATGTTCGAACGTAAAAAGTCGATGATGCCAGATAACCCTCTTGCCCAACGGCTGACTGCCAGCTTTTTGGGAACTGCTAGCCCGCCAAGTACTGCCATATAAACTGATGGACTCGGAGGCCTTAGATCCATAGATGACCTAGCAGATTATGGCTTCACTGGATACCTAAAGTAGCTGAGATATCTGAGTGATAATATTAATAAGGGTTGAGAAATTAGTATACTGTATACACAAGATGCTGTAAAATTTTAATGTGGATTTCTGCCCAGTGCTTCACTTTAATATTTCCCATTATGTTCTACAATGTGCTTTTCCGAATATTTTTTAAATATGAAAAGGTCAGAAAATGAACTGAGAAAGAAAGATACAACCACTGAGGCTCTGTGATGAAGTGACCAGGGCTGCTAGCTTAAAATTAATATTAACAAGCTTCCATACCGGGGCAGCATCAAAAGTGATCTCCTATGAAAGTATCTTTTTTGGCATAACTTACTAAAGGTGACTCTACTTGTTAAAGATTTTTTCCCTCACCACAGTCCTCCCCACAGATGACTGTGATCCCGCATATTACAAGCCACATCATCTTCAATTAATGCTCGGAAAGTGCGACCTCTGCACCGAATATTGAATATATTTCTCACACTGGGTAATTAGAGACTACATCAAGCCAGATTTATGTTTTGTCTAAAGTCACTGCTGAGCTAATCCACTGGCTCGTACTACACCTGAAAGAAAGTGGTGTAAGGTATAATTAAATTACTCGATGTTTCCGTGGCAACAGAAAGCAGAGCCCTGGTAGACAATGACAGAGGAAGTCTGCAATTCAGGTCAAAATGCTTTATTTCTTAGATGAATAACTTTACAAAATGTTTGCGGATACAGGGCCAGATTTATCATTACACTTACATCTTACTCCACTTTTACATATGTCCAAAGTCACTTTTGGATAAGTAAGATTTATTAATGGTCCTTAAATACTGTGATAAATGTGGTTTGACCGTAGCAGTTTATCTTTCAGTAAGCGGCTCGTCTTTACGAAAAAGTTGCATGTTCTATTAAAAAGTTGCATAAGATAAGCATGGTCCTCACTGGAGTGAAATTGCGCGATTTTTTGCAGCTTTTTAAATTGTCGCAATAGAAAATCTGTCTAGAGATTCATTTACATAAGAAAACACGGCCACTTTCAGAAAACTGGCGAGCATAGCGCAGAGCCAATAAAAGTCGCAGTTTTAGCCATTGCGCAAAAATTTGCAACTTTTTTACTCCATTATTTTGACTTGAGCTAATGATAAATCTAGCCCACAGTTTTTAAGTCCATGATTGATGTGACAGAAAAGGGGATTGTTTTATTAGTTAAAGTCTATCCTGGCTATGCCTAAAATTGGCCAACTGTTACAATAGAGTTGATGGAGTAAACTGGAAGACCTTTTTAAAACTAATTATTATAAAATTCGATTTGGGTGCTTTGCGAAGCGCATTTTTTTGTAAGTAGTGGGTGCAATGACAGGGAGTGGCGATTGCACCGCTCCCCGTCATTGTACCCCTCAGATGCCGCGTTCGTACATGATCTCGACATCTGATAGCAATAATCCGGGGTAAGCGTAAAAACTAAATTTAAATTAAACTTGCCTGCTCCATTTGCTCGCGATGGGCTGGCCACAACCATCTTCCTTGAAGACCTGGCACGAAATCTCAAGCTGCCTGAGATGACGCCATCACGCCGGACGACAGGATTTCAGACGAGATCTTCAAGCAAGATGGCAGCAGCTGGCCTGTCGTGAGCAAGTGTAGCAGGTAAATAATTTTTTTTGTTTTTTGTGTACTATTTCAGGTTAAATCGATTCGCTACCACAAAGCACATAGAAATTCAATTTCACAAGAAAATTAAATTTATCCTGAAATTTGGATCAAAGTCCACTTTGTGGACTGTTATTTGCTCAATACTACGAATAACTAGGGCGAGCATGTTCAGCCTAACACTAGTTCGGCTCGAGCATCACAATGCTTGGCACATCGCAGTGTTCGGCTGAATACCACATGTGCTCGAGCGCGATGATCGGGTCTCCTACCCGCACGTTTGTTGGCTGCTACATAGCCAATAAATATGCAGGTAAGTACTGCCATTTACTGTAATGCTGTAGCCATGTTCGCTGCTGGCATTACAGTGATTGGCTTGCCATGAACATATCATGACACTTGTTCAGCTCAGTATTAGTCAGGGAGAGCTGGAGAGCAGAAGAGAGAGATAGTGTAGGGATTGAAATAGCAATATTTTTGTTTTTATACTTGTTATAGACCCAAAGGTCCTTTTAAGGACAATTGTGTGTGGCAGCAATATATATTTTTAGCGCAACCTGCGCTAAATTGCTAATGCTTGTTAGAGACCCAAAAGTCCTTTTAAGGATTATTGTGTGTGCCAGCAATATATATTTTTAGTGCAACCTGCACTAAATTGCTAAAACTTGTTAGAGAGCCAAAAGTCAATTTAAGGACAATAGTTGTATCTGTCAGCAATATATATTTTTAGCGCAACCGGCGCTAAATAATTTGCAATTGTTTGGCCGCTGCAGACAGCGACCTTATCTACACTACATCTCCAGTGTAACGTTAGTGCATTCGAAATATCAATTACATTCAGTGTAATTTTTTTTGCTGCTGGTGACAGCGACATTTTCTGCCCTACATCTCCTGTGTAACGTGTGCGCAGCCTAAAAATATCCGTGACATCCAGTGTACTTTTTCTGTGACGGTGTCCGCTGTGGACAGTTACATTACCTGCGCTACATCTCCTGTATAACGTTTGCATATCCGAAATATCAGTGACATTCAGTCAAATTTTTTTGCTGCTGGTAGTGCAGCACGCCAGACCTGCAGGGTATTGCGATTGTGAGGTCACGGTTAATAGGCATACGAGGGTTACTCACAGTTCTGTAGGATGACCCTGGGCAGGCGCACAGCAGTGAAGGAGAGGCTGACACAGGAGTCCTCTGGGGCACACTCTGTATGTAGGGACCAGGCCTGATGGTGGATGAGGTGCCCTGGATGTTGCAGGTGTTTTATGTGCCTGGGGCAAGGTCCCTTTAAGATTCGTGACGCCAGAGCCTGTAACGGTGGCACACCGATTTCCAATAGCAATAAGTGAGGTACACAGGTGGTATAGTGAACCAAACGTTGCTTTACTTTAAACAGCCCAACTTTGTACATACAGATGATGATGCAGTCCCTTATATCAATGCTCCACAAGCAGGCTTATTCTCAACAATATGGCAGGTAATAATCTTGCAAGATACTCGGAGGGTACACAATTAATGCTTCACAGACCAGGCTGCACTATCTCCACAGCTATTCTGGCTGGCTGTATCCCAAGGCCCGGATGCCTAAATGCTGGCTTTAATCCTTGGTAGTTAATCTTCCTCCCGTATTGACCCTTGCTCTCACTTTATAGTACCTCTGCCCATCAGCATACTTATCTGAGCTGCTTGTATTGGCACTGCTTGGTTGGAGGGTGTCTGCAGGTTTCGCCCAGGTGGAAAGTTCTTCTTCTGGGGTGACTCTTCTGAGCTAAGCTTAGACTCAGGAACTTCAGGCTGACTAGGTTACACTTCTAGCCACCTGGACTGAACTAACTCTTCCCTGTCTGGGCCTACCTATATATACACAGGGCTCTCTAGCTCCCTCTAATGTCTAGGAGGCTAAACTACACCCTAACAGGCCTGACACCCAGATAACACAGGGAAATGCATAATTAAACATCACAGTAATGCAAAAGACATGTTAACCCTTGTGTAGTGCCCACCTTTACCTAGTGGGACACTACAGTAGCAGCAATATTCCTGCTCTACATCTCCTGTATAACGTTTGCCCACTCTAAATATCAGTGACATTCATTCAGTGTAATTTTTTATTAGGCGGTGGTGACAGCGACATTACTTGCACTATACCATCTGTTTAATGTGTGCGCATCCTAAATATCAGTGATATTCATTCAGTGTAATTTTTTTATTAGGCGGTGGTGACAGCAACATTACTTGTGCTATACCTCCTGTTTAACGTGTGCACATCCTAAAAATATCTGTGACATTCTGTATACTTTATTTGCGCATATACTTACAAAACCTGCGCTACTGTATGTGTGACATACTTGCAAGCATATATACCATTTATTATGTGCAAGGCGAGCAGTAAAGGACAAGGATGTGGCCGTGCTGCTGATGGTGTACGCAGAGGCCGTGGCCCTGGGCATTGTGAAACTGTGCCTGCTTCCCAGAGCACAAGAAACACACTCATCCACGATACCTAGCTTCATGTCCCAGTTTGCAGGGCGGCGCATAACACCAATCTCGAAGTCACACCAGGGCGACCAGGAGGTGGGTTGGATTGCAGCAGATAATGCTTCCAGTCGGTTAAGCACCACCCTGTCTTCACAAAGTCCAGTCTCAGTAGCCAAGAGTCTGGTCAACAGAATCCTCACCCTGATACTCATTCCACCCACCATGGATAGTCTTGGCAAACAAGTGATCCCACACTCGGATATTCCGAGGAGCTGTTTTCATCACCATTCCTTAATTTGTGCCTCTCGCCAAGCCCACTTGAAGAGGGACATGAGGAGATCTTGTGCCCTGATTCCCAAACTCTGGACCATCCACAGCCAGAAGAAGATGATGGTGGGGAACAGCAATTAGTGTTTCACGAGGTGGATGATGATGATGAGACACAGTTGCCAATAAGTCAACCGCAATTAGTGTCTCAAGAGGTTCATGATGAGGATGAGACACAGTTGTCAATAACTGGGGGAGAAGCTTACGCGAAATGTGCGTTGGGGCTCCGTTGGTTCACCACTCAGGTATTCACCTCATGGCTCTTTAATGGTTATTTCAATATAATATACCTATGCACTTTTTATATATTTGCACTATGCACTTTATACCTTGGCATGTATTGTATTAGCTTTGGTTAGCTACATATATTTGTTATCTGGTTTGGGCCATGTATATATTTTGTGATATTCATATAATCTCTCTAGCTTTGATACATTCAGTTATCCAGTGGTGTACCAGTATCCTGAGTGCTCTTTACCTACCATTGTATAGTTGTTTTTTATGTGTATTTTAATATATTCCGTCTCGTGTTGAGACTTTAATAAAGTTTACATTCATTACCATTTGTGCTAGCCTCATTTTCTTTTTTGGTGTCCTACCCCACGTGCAGGCTAAGCACGTGCACTCACATTCCCTTTGAGTCATTTTCTATTGGTGTTATCTTATAAAAATGAACAAGGCTTGGATTGCCCCTGACATCTGTACTCCACCAGAGGAAAGCGGCTGAACATAAAGTGTGGCTTTTATGGTGTATTGAATGCACTGTATTCCCATGTACCCCTTCAACCACTAAAAAGGGTATATGGTTCAATCTCTGAAAATGCTGACCGGTTGACTCTTATAAAAATGAACAAGGCTTGGATTGCCCCTGACATCTCTACTACACCTGAGGAAAGCGGCTGAACATAAAGTGTGGATTTTATGGTATATTGAATGCACTGTATTCCCATGCACCCCTTCCACCACTAAAAAGGGTATATGGTTCAATCTCCCTTTTCTCGTCGTCCTCCTCCATCATATCAATATTCTTATTAGGCTGCCCTCGCTCCAAATGTTTTAGAGGGTTAGCTCAGCAGCGGGCCCTCACCCATAATGTTTTAAAGAGTCACCAGCAGGCCCTCACCCATAATGTTTTTAAAGGGTCATCAGCAGGCCCTCACCCATAATGTTTTTGAGGGTCACCACTAGGCCCTCAACCATAATGTTTTAGATGGACAGCTCAGCAGCACACCCTCACCCCTAAATTTTTAGATGGTCACCTCGGCAGCAGGCCCTCGCCCACAATTTTTTTTAGATGGTCAGCTCGGCAGCAGGCCCTCGCCCCACAAGATTTTTTAGATGGTGAGCTCGGCTGCAGGCCCTCGCCCACAAAATGTTTTAGATGGTCAGCTCGGCAGCAGGCCCTCACCCCTAATGTATTAGATGGTCAGCTCAGCAGCAGACCCTCACCCCTAATGTTTTTGATGGTCAGATCAGCATCAGGCCCTCACCCCTAATGTTTTAGAGGGTTACCAGCAGGCCCTTGCTCCTAATGTTTTTTGAGGGTCACCAGCAGGCCATCAATCATAATTTTTCAAGGGTATGTATGATGCCCTCACTTATGTGTAATAAAGGGTGTATTGTAGTGCCGGTTCATGTAATTTTTGGCAGTCCTTTCCCTTAGTGCATAGACTTTATGAGTGTAGGAGTCCCACTACCTGAACAATTGTACAACAATGTGAATGAGGCCCTCTTTTATGTAATATGCAGGTTGTATTGGAGTGCCTCTTCCTTAAAATTTTTGGCAGCACTTGCACTTTATATACAAGAAAATATACAGGAAAGAATGTTTCCTAACAATTTTTCCTCTAAAATCTATTTTATCTTTGGTTTTGTAAGTATTATTGTCAGTCTGTAAAAGTGGCGTACTACTCGGACAACATTGTTCCCAGCAGCGAGCTGGGAGTCCAAGATGCATCCAGACATCCTCCCCATGCTGTTTCTGAACCATTTCAGTGGTGTTTCCATGAATTGATCATCTTTTCCTATAAACCAGACACCTTCCCCTTTTCAGAGAAGGGGGTGCATTCTTTAATGCTCGGGTTCTCCCATTGACTTCCATTGTGCTTGGGTGCTCGGTAGTAAAGATGGCCTTGCGGTTCGCGACGAACTTTGCTCGTTTGCGATTCGCCGAACATGCAAACATATGGCGATGTTCGTATGTGCCATAGTCTTTTGCATTGCACCAAACTTTGACCCATGACACATCCATCAGGTGGGACAGGACAGCCAATTGAGATGTTTCAGCACATAGACACACCCACACCTTATAACAGTTTCCGATCTGGCAGCCATTTTACATTCTGTGTTTTGCCAGTGTACGGAGAGGTTGCTTTGAGGAGCAGGGACAGACTGTTAGGGACAGCAAACGCTAGCTAATAGGGCCACAAAAGTCCTTTTAAGGAATGGAATAGGTGTGCTATCGATAGGCTTTATCAGGGGTGTGATATACTTATAATATACTTTCTAACATAGAAAGTATATTATAGTGCATTTGTAATTTGCAGCAGTTGTGTGTGGTTCTGCGGAGATACTGCAGCTATATAGAAGACAAACGCTATTGGAATAACTAATTGCAACTGGTGTGAAATACCTTTTGCCCCCAAAAAAACTGACTGAGAGGTGTGATATAACAGTGCCGGCTACCCTTGTGTGTGGTCAGATCCTAGCCTGATGAAGGGCTACGATTTAGCCCGAAACGTTGCCATAATTGTACATTGTGCATCATTATGTCCGGCTAAATAAAATTCAACAATTATCATATCAACTAATTGGAGTGCTGTCTATTGATATAAATACTATAATATACCGTACTTTCTAACATAACAGAGAGTATATTATAGTGCATTTGTATTGTGCAGCAGTTGTGTGCAGTTCTGCAGCGATAACGCAGATATATAGAGGGACAAGCGACGGGTGTGATATACCTGATACCTGAGCAACGGGTGTGATATACCTGATGCCCCAAAAAAACTGATCGAGGGGTGCGATATACCTGCTTCCACAAAATACTGATTGAGGGGTGTGATATACCTGCTTCCACCAGTGGCTGCTCATGTGCGACGCATGCAGATTTCTGTGGCCATTTGATGAAATCACTAAACTGGTCAGTCGCAGCCAGGGCACCATCAGTGACATTGTACCTTACACCTTCTTTCTGGAATGTGCATTGCATCGTGTCATTGATCAAGCTGTTGAGGAGCAGGAGCTTGAAGATGAGAAAGTTGCAATGCTGAATGAATTCCCAGGGGGGGCTACTCCATCTGAGACAAGTCAGCAGGAGTCTGAAGATGAGTCAGAAGAGGATGGTGGCTGGGAGGAGGAGGAGCAAGAAGAGCAGGCTTTGAGGGGGGACTATAAACTTTTCGAGGATCTCTGGTGTTGTCCGTGCCTGGGGGGAGGAGACCGAGAATGACATTCTCCTGGGCGATGAGCAGGAGCCAGGGAGCTCCACAGCTTACAATTTAGTGCAAATGGGGGCCTTCATTCTCCAGTGTTTGAAGAGGGACCCCCGTATAAAAAGCATAAAGGGAAAGGGTGGCGACGTTCATAGACCCCCGGTACAAACACTAAATGGCGGACATGTTACCAGCATCACAGAGGGCTGTCAGAATGCAGCATTTACAGGTCTTGATGCGAGAGATGCTGCATTATGCTGTTGTGGGCGCTGGCAGAGGAATTTCCACCCACAGCAAAACAGGCGCAGGTACCAATCCTACCGCGCCTGCAAGAAGAGGGCGGTTTGAAGATGCATTGGTCACTTCGAATATGAGATCATTCTTGCAGTCAACCCATGGAGCGCCGCCCTCCGGATCCAGACTCAGGGAATGGCTAGACCGACAGGTGTCCGACTACATTGGGTTAAAGGCCGATGAGGACCCTCTGAAAAGCAAGGAACCCCTGGACTACTGGGTGTGCAGGCTTGACCTGTGGCTAGAGCTGGCACAATTTGCCATGAAACTCTTGGCTTGCCCCTCATTGAGTGTCCTGTCCAAAAGGACGTTCAACGCAGCAGGGGGGATTTTGACCGATAAGCGCACTCGCCTAGCTCACGACATTGTGGACTACCTCACATTTCTAAAAATGAATGAGGCATGGATCTCGGAGGAAATCAACACCTGTGACGACCACATGTAATTTAATTTACTCATGCTAGCCCTCACATATCCGCCACCACCCAGAACAAAGAATGTTCCTTGTCTTATGTATATACAGTGGCATAAAGGCTTTTTCTGTCAGGTGAATGCCTAATTTTTGGGGCCTCTACTCCAGTGGCCTGCAGTAAAAGTGTTATCCAGTGACCGCCTAAGGTACCTCCAGCCACATCATCACTTGTTATTTTCTGTCAGGTGAATGCTAATTTTTGGGGCCTGTACTGGCCTACAAGTAAAATTGTTATTCAGTGACCACCTAATGTACCTCCAGCCACATATTCGCTTGTTCTTTTCTGTCAGGTGAATGCCTAATTTTTTGGGCCTGTACTGGCCTACCGTTAAATTGTTATCCACTGACCGTCTAATATACCTCCAGCAACATAATCACTTGTTCTTTTCTGTCATGTGAATGCCTAATTTTGGGGGCCTGTACTCCACTGGCCTACAGTAAAATTGTTATTCAGTGACCGCCTAATGTACCTCCAGCCACATAATTACTTGTTCTTTTCTGTCAGGTGAATGCTTAAATTTTGGGGCCTATACTGGCCTACAGTAAAATAGTTATCAAGTGACCGTCTAATATACCTCCAGCCTTTTAATCACTTGTTATTTTCTGTCAGGTGAATGCCCAATTTTTGGGGCCTGTACTCCCGTGGCCTAAAATAACATTTTCCTAGGCTCCAGAAGGGCACATTTTTCCCTTTTTTGGCCATACAGCTTCCCTTTAAGACGCATACAAATACCATATTTTTTGTGGTAATTTTTGCCATTGATCCCCCTCTGGTATGTCACTGTCCATGTTGTGGGACTATTTGCACACTTCTAGTAAGTATTTGGTGGCTGCAAATATGACCTGAAGGTTTTCCAGTTTCTTCTGCCATTAAAGTGAATGGGGCTCACCGCAAACACGTGGTTCGCGAACATTTGATCGCGAACGTGCGTTCGCAAAACGTCCCGGCCGATATTCGTTCATTACTACTCGGTAGAGCACCCAAGAATCCCGAGGTGTTCTATCCGAGCACCCGAGCACTTTGGTGCTTGACCAACACTACTAATAACCCAAACCTACTAAACCAGATAGACGGAAAATCATGATGAGGTGGTTATTATGGGGGACTTCAACTACACAGATTTAGACTGGGGAACTAAAAGCTTTGCATCTCATAAAGGAAACAGGTTCTTGGCAATAACCAAAGACAACTACCTTTCCCAACTGGTTGAGAACCCGACTAGAGGGACAGCCATACTGGACTTAGTATTAACCAATAGACCTGACAGAACAACAGATGTGCAGGTTGGGGGACATCTAAGAAATAGTGACCATAAAGTAATAACCTTCCAATTATCCTTCAAATACCAAACTTCAAAAAAGCTAAATTTAGCCAACTAAGAGAGGCCATAGGCGTAACTAACTGGGACAAAATCCTCAAATATAAACATACCGCCACAAAATGGGATATTTTTAAAAGCATCCTAAAATCTAATTGTGAGAGGTACATACCTTATAGGAATAAAGGGTTGAGGAACAAGAAGAAACCAATGTGGGTAAATAGAACTGTAAAGAAAGCAATAAATGACAAAAAGAAAGCATTTAAATCACTAAAACAGGAGGGAAGCCTGGAAGCACTGAAAAACTATAAGGAAGAAAAATATACCGTATTTTCCGGCGTATAAGACGACTTTCTAACACTAGAAATTCTTTTCAAAAGTCGGGGGTCGTCCTATACGCCGGGTATACTCAGATCCGATGGTATATTCTAACCCCCAGGCGTTCCCATGGTGACAGGGACGCTTGCCTGGGGGTTAGAATATACAGGGACCCGCGGCTCAGAGGAATATACATTTATTAACTGTAATCCGTAACTTTAACTTTAAATCAGCACTCATGTCTTTACTAGAGTACCTTACTCTCAGCTCCGGTAACAAGCAGTGCGGGCGGCGCTCACTCACTAGGCGGCGCAGGCGTGTGACGTCAGTGAGTGAGTGCCGCCCGCACTGCCTGTTATCGGAGCTGAGAGTAAGGTACCCTAGTAAAGAGATGAGCGCTGATTTAAAGTTAAAGTTACGGATTACAGTTAATAAATGTATACTCCTCTGAGCGGCAGGGAGGGGGATCTGTGGATGGCACATGGGGAGGGGGATCTGTGGATGGCACCTGGGGAGGGGAATCTGTGGATGACACATGCTAGGGGGATCTGTGGATGGCACATGGGGAGGGGGATCTGTGGATGGCACATGGGGAGGGGGATCTGTGGATGGCACTGTCATGGGGGGGATCTGTGGATGGCACTGTCATGGGGGGGATCTGTGGATGGCACTGTTATGGGGAGGGGGATCTGTGGATGGCACTGTTTAGGGGGGATCTGTGGATGGCACTGTTATGGGGAGGGGGATCTTTGGATGGCACTGTCATGGGGGGGAGATGTGGATGGCACTGTTATAGGAGGGGGATCTGTGGATGGCACTGTTATGGGGAGGGGGATCTGTGGATGGCACTGTTTAGGGGGATCTGTGGATGGCACTGTTATTGAGAGGGAGGTCTGTGGATGACACCGTCATGGGGTGGATCTGTGAATGTCACATTTAGCATAAGATGCTATATAGTGTCATCCACTGATCTCCCTCCCCATAACAGTGCCATCCACAGATCCCCCCTCCCCTAAACAGTGCCATCCACAGATCCCCCTCCTAATAACAGTGTCATTCACAGATCCCTCTCCTCATAACAGTGCCATCCACAGATCCCTCTCTTCATAACAGTGCCATCCACAGATCCCCTTCTCATAACAGTGCCATCCACAGATCCCAGTCAGTTCCCTGGACTGGAGAAGATCGTCTTGAGGACAGGGAGGGCTGGGCATTCAGGGGTAGTTTTATACGGCGAGTATAGCCCAAACCCTATATTTTGAATGGAAAAGTTGGGGGTCGTCTTATACGCGCAGTCGTCTTATACGCCGGAAAATACGGTATGTAAAAAACAAATAAAAGCCGCCAAACTAGAGACCGAGAGATTAATTGCCAAAGAGAGCAAAACTAACCCTAAAATGTTATTGCACATATGAGAGACAAACGGACGGATGATGGGCCAGACGAAGCACTGAGGTGCAAAACGGCAATCACCTAACTCAGCTGGAGCACTTGTGTATGATGTCCGCTCTCTACCAGGAATAAAAGAAAAAGTTTTTGCAAACATCAGTGAGTGCCGTCCGTTTGTCTCTCATATGTGCAATATCATTGAAGCAGTAACTGCCTGGTTACACGTTGGACAGAGCACCACCATGAGCGATGCGGCATATTTATTCCCGCTAAGTACCGCGGTGACGAGTGTATCGACATGGGATTTATTATTGGTCAAGTGCAGTGCCACTCTTTTCTTCACTATAATCACAATTAACCCTAAAATGTTCTTTAATTATATAAATGGTAGAAAGTATAAATCTGAAGGTGTCGGCCCTCTATAGAGCAATGAGGGGGGAGTTGCAGAGAGCGACGAGGAGAAAGCAAAGCTATTAAATGTTTTTTTCTCCACTGTATTCACTGAGGAAAATGCAGAATGCAAAAGTAAATTCCCCATTAAAAGTGCAATGTCTGACCCAGGAAGAAGTAAAACAGCGACTTAAAAAGATTAAAATAGACAAACCGCCAGGACCAGATGGCATATACCCCAGTATCCTAAGAGAGTTAAGTAATGTCATAGCCAGACCCTTATTTCTGATATTTACAGACTCTATACTGACAGGGAGTGTTCCACAGGATTGGCGCATAGCAAATGTGGTGCCAATATTCAAAAAGGGTGCAAAAACAGAGCCCGGAAACTATAGGCCGGTAAGCAATTGTTGTGGGTAAACAGTTTGAAGGTTTTCTAAGAGATGCTATCTTAGAGGATCTCAATGAAAATAAGCAAATAACACCATATCAGCATGGCTTCATGGGGGATTGGTCAGGTCAAACTAATTTAATCAGTTTCTATGAGGAGGAAAGTTATAGACAGTGGTGAATCAATGAATGTCGTATATCTGGACTTCTCCAAAGCATTTGACACTGTACCACATAAAAGGTTAGTATATAAAATGAGAATGCTTGGACTGGGAGAAAACGTCTGTAAGTGGGTAAGTAACTGGCTCAATGATAGAAAACAGAGGGTGGTTATTAATGGTACATACTCAGATTGGGTCACTGTCACTAGTGGAGTACCCTTTAGGGGGTCAGTATTGGGCCCTATTCTCTTCAATATATTTATTAATGATCTTATAGAAGGCTTGCATAGTAAAATATAAATTTTTGCAGATGACACTAAACTGTGTAAAGTAATTAACACTGAAGAGGACAGTATACTACTACAGATGGAGCTGGATAGATTAGCGGCTTGGGCAGAGAAGTGGCAGATGAGGTTTAACACTGACAAATGTAAGGTTATGCACATGGGAAGGAATAATGCAAATCACCCGTACATACTAAATGGTAAAACACTCGGTAACACTGACATGGAAAAGGATCTTGGAATTTTAATAAACAGCAAACTAAGCAGTAAAAAACAGTGTCAGGCAGCTGCTGCCAAGGCCAATAAAATAATGGGTTGCATCAAAAGAGGCATAGATGCCCGTGATGAGAACATAGTCCTACCACTTTACAAATCACTAGTTGGACCACACATGGAGTACTGTGTACAGTTCTGGTCTCCTGTGAACAAGGCAGAGCTGGAGAGGGTTCAGCGGAGGGTAAATAAAGTAATAACTGGAATGGGGCAACTACAGTACCCTGAAAGATTATCAACATTAGGGTTATTCACTTTAGAAAAAAGACAACTGAGGAGAGATCTAATTACTATGTATAAATATATCAGGGGGCATTACAGAGATCTATCCCATCATCTATTTATCCCCAGGACTGTGACTGTGATGAGGGGACATCCTCTGTGTATTTTTTCGGCCTTATATACTATGTTACTATGTTACTAGTGAGTAAAAAATCATCAGTGAGACGGATTGTAAGGAAATACTATGGTCACATGTCCAGAACCACAAACATAGGTCAGCACTATCAGGTCAGTGGTGGTCCGACACCTGGCACCCTCGCCAATTAGCTGTATGAGGAAAAGGCTCTAGCAGTGCGTCTGTGTAATCTCCCTTCTCTCTTCCTGCTCACCATAGAAAGAGCAGCAGAGAAGAGGGAAGCGAGACAGCACACACACGCCTTCCCTTCATACAGCTACCCGCCGATCTGATAGTGGTGACCTATCTTGAGGATAGGTCATCAATATTAAAAGCCCGGAGAACCTCTTTAACCACTCCAGTGGGTATGAAGCTAAAGTTACCACTAAGTTCTTCAGTAGGATCACAGATTATGTCTGCTGAGTAATGTAGCAAAAATCAGGTCCCAGCTAGCTAGAAGCAGACCAACCAGAAGGATCCAGGTCCAAAGAGTAGTAGAACAGGGTCAGAATCAGGAGATCCTTCTTCCACTATAACAGCCATTGTGACAACACGTCTTTTTCCACCCTTTCACTGGATGAAAAACATCAAATGACCATATCCATGGCACCGTTTTTCTATGAAGCCATATATATATATATATATATATATATATATATTCCTATGATAAACTCTATAATAAAGGGGTTATCTCATGGGTAATATAATTTTTTTTATGCAGTCAGGTCCATAAATATTGGGACATTGACACAATTCTAACATTTTTGGCTCTATACACCACCACAATGGATATAAAATGAAACGAACAAGATGTGCTTTAACTGCAGAGGGTATTTACATCCAAATCAGGTGAAAGGTGTAGGAATTACAACAGTTTGCATATGTTCCTCCCACTTGTTAAGGAACCAAAAGTAATGGGACAATTGGCTTCTCAGCTGCTCCATGGCCAGGTGTGTGTTATTCCCTCATTATCCCAATTACAATGAGCAGATAAAAAGGTCCAGAGTTAATTTCCAGTGCACTATTTGCATTTGGAATCTGTTGCTTTCAACTCTCAAGATGAGATCCAAAGAGCTGTCACTATCAGTGAAGAAAGCCATCATTAGGCTGAAAAAAACAAAACAAACCCATCAGAGAGAGCAAAAACATTAGGCGTGGCCAAAACAACTGTTTGGAACATTCTTAAAAAGAAGGAATGCACCGGTGAGCTCAGCAACACCAAAAGACCTGGAAGACCACAGAAAACAACTGTGGTGGATGACCAAAGAATTCTTTCCCTGGTGAAGAAAACACCCTTCACTACAGTTGGCTAGGTCAAGAACACTCTCCAGGAGGTAGGTGTATGTGTGTCAAAGTCAACAATCAAGAGAAGACTTCACCAGAGCAAATACAGAGGGTTCACCACAAGATGTAAACCATTGGTGAGCCTCAAAAACAGGAAGGCCAGATTAAAGTTTGTCAAACGACATCTAAAAAAGACTTCACAGTTCTGGAACACCATCCTATGGACAGATGAGACCAAGATCAACTTGTACCAGAGTGATGGGAAGAGAAGAGTATGGAGAAGGAAAGGAACTGCTCATGATCCTAAGCATGCCACCTCATCAGTGAAGCATGGTGGTGGTACTGTCATGGCATGGGCATGTATGGCTGCCAAAGGAACTGGTTCTCTTATATTTATTGATGATGTGAGTGCTGACAAAAGCAGCAGGATGAATTCTGAAGTGTTTCTGGCAATATTATCTGCTCATATTTAGCCAAATGCTTCAGAACTCATTAGACGGCGCTTCACAGTGCAGATGGACAATGACCCAAAGCATACTGCAAAAGCAACCAAAGAGTTTTTTTAGAGAAAGAAGTGGAATGTTATGCAATGGCCATGTCAATCTCCTGACCTGAATCCGATTGAGCATGCATTTCACTTGCTGAAGACAAAACTGAAGGGAAAATGCGCCAAGAACAAGCAGAAACTGAAGACAGTTGCAGTAGAGGCCTGGCAGAGCATCACCAGGGATGAAACCCAGCGTCTGGTGATGTCTATGCGTTCCAGACTTCAGGCTGTAATTGACTGCAAAGAATTTGCAACCAAGTATTAAAAAGTGAAAGTTTGATTTATGATTATTATTCTGTCCCATTACTTTTGGTTCCTTAACAAGTGGGAGGCACATATGCAAACTGTTGTAATTCCTACACCGTTCACCTGATTTGGATGTAAATACCCTCAAATTAAAGCTGACAGTCTGCAGTTAAAGCACATCTTGTTCATTTGATTTTATATCCATTGTGGTAGTGTTTAGAGCCAAAAATGGTAGAATTGTGTCAATGTCCCAATATTTATGGACCTGACTGTATCTGACATCTTACAGTACATGACAAGCTTCTCTTAGCAAAGCTAAAACCATCCCTGAACATGTACCTCACAAGGATCCATAAATCTCCCCATTCATTGCTCCAATTGCTCTATTAGATTTATTCCAAGATGGCAGCTCAGTGGGTGTGCCCTCACTGCTTTCTCTATCATGGCTCAGGAGGTATGCCCTTCCTGCAGCAGCTCTTTTCTTTTAATTGTCACAGCTTCTTAAAGTAGATTCAGCTGGTGGCAGCTCTAGGATGGAAATGAGTGTGTTCGACCACCTCAGCGATGTTACTGAAGTGGACAGGGAAAGAAGGAAAAAAAATAGCAGGTGGTGCTATACAGATACATTTTAAATAACTCAGGGGCCATACTAAATTTGTAATTATATGCAATTACTGTAAAAAAGTATTCAGATCCAGATCCTGGTTTGAAAAATGTAGAATATTTTTCATGGGACAACCCCTTTAAACTGTCATATATACTGTCAAATATCTATAGTTACAAATGCAGTAATATCATGAAGGCTCAGGGTAGAAGTATACTATAGATGTTTAAAAAATCCTACTGCTGGACTCTGTTTTAAATATTATTATTTTGCTATGTTATTTGTCATTTTCTCCACGAATGCTTTTTTATTATTTATTCATTCTAATTTTACTTTTCTGTTTGCCACAATTTCTTCCTGTTGTATATCAGAAATATTTTTTTTATCAATTTGCTTTTTCTCTTTATTTATACATTAAACAAAAGTGAGTGACAGACTCACCAAAGAAGGGGAATTGATACTGTAAGCCTCTTTCCAAGTAGCAGATGCTAGGGATTATGACTGCAGGATCAGACAAACCATCATGTGCTTGTATTCTGTAACTATAGAGATACAAAGGGGGACATTTCTCAAGAACAGCATTTTATGGGACAGTCTTTATAGCCTCTGAGCTGCAGAAAGATGTGACAAATGTATGTTGAGGAGCAGGCCTTGCTTGAATTTGTTGCATCCTGAGGCAGGCCGTGTGACACACCTAAATCTACGACAGCCTCCCAGCTGCCATAGGTTTCTTTTTCTTTTTATTTATTTATTAGGTTTTATAGGTTTCTGTCTTTATTTATGCAACATTATTGGTATAATTATAGACAAATCTTTTTACCCCTCTGGCCTGCCCCTTTCTGCCCTCTCAATGCCCCCTTTCCAGAAGTGGTATGAGGGCCAAAAGTTGCAAATTTCACTGCCAATACAGCGTGCAACGACATTTGTGACTTTTCAACGCCTTAACTCTGGCATAAAAGGCATAGTAAATGCCCTCCAAAGGGCTGTAGACCCAAAATGGTAGGAGATATTTAATCAAGATTTTACACAGTTCCTTGATATTCTGATTATTCTAGAAGCACTGGAGCAACACAACATTGGTTGTAACGGTGGAAATAGTCTTTTGTTTCTGCTACCTAGTTATGTTAAAGTGGAGCATAAAACATGATAACATCAAAGTAGTTCCAATTTGCAGTTTTCCAGAGAAACGGTATGCCAAAGTCACAGTAGTTCATTAATAATACTCTATCGATATATGAGATATATTAAGTATATTGAAGTCATGATTAAAATTAAAAAAAATATTTATTACCAAGCTATATTTGCCTGTGATCAACTGCAACTTGAGGTTGACCAGTACCAGCATCTATAATGTCCTGGAGGCATCAGAAATCCTGTCTACTGCGTGAATTTCAATTGCTAGTTGTTGCATAGTGTGGGGCTAAGAGAACAGACAAAAAATTAAAAAAGGAGAGCACATGCGATGCATGTGTTCAAAATACACAAGTGCCAATTTATTGTCTTAAAGGGGTTCTCCAAGATTAGGCAAAAGTTTCCCCAAGTGGAGGATGGGAAAATTCTAATTATTGTGCAGAACTTATCTAGTAAATCCCCCTGCTGTTCCAGAGCTGTCACTCCGGTGCTTCATTCACAGTACTTGGTTGCAGTGATGACATCATGTTGACAACACATGGCCACTGTAGCAAATTCTGCCATGTTCCTTGAAAACCCCTTTAACATGTTTCCACATTGAAAGGAAGAGTAGTGTGCAGAATAAAGTAAAAAAATAAAATAAAATTCTTCCAAGAAAGCCACAATATAAGAAAATACGAAGAAAAAAAAAAGAGAACAAAGCAAATAGCTATCTTTGAAAGCTGGCAAAATTGTTACTTCTCAAACATAAAATCTCATATTTGTCCATCTGCTTTCTCAGAAGAACAGTTAGACAGCAGAGTGTGTCTGTTCTTTGTGCAAAGTATTATCTTTTCTCAAGACAATAATTTCAGAGAACATGCAAAACAAAAGAGAAAAAAACAATTGTCAGTTTCTGCCAAACAATAAGACAGAATTGGTGTTGGCCCCAGCAGGATACCTATTTAATGACAAGCGCAACATTGGTTGACTCAGATACAAATACCAATAATACAATTTCTGTGCATCAAAGCAGAGTGAAACGAATTTACACTGGTTGCTTAAAAAGAGATAGCGAGAAATATTTACTTCTTGAAGATGTAGTACAAAAAAACCTTATTAACCTGTTTGCAAACTATAGTAATCTTCAGAAATACATAAGGCTGGGCAACATACTGCGGAGAGCAGAGAATGAAGAGGAGATTAGACATGCTATAATTAAGGGCAACATCAATGGGTATAACTACAGTACAGCAATAGTATAATAAATGTCATAGAACAATCCCTACCTATATGTCCTGATATGGCATACAGAGTCAGACATCACAGTGGAAGGTACCCACCCGGGACCTTCCATTATGAGCCAGAGCAGAGAATGGTTCTGTAGGACTCATCTAGTGTTGATCGAATCAAAGTCAAACAAAATGACTTCAATCCGAAGTTCAGGAAAAATTAGATTCGCCATGAAAATGAAATTCCTCACACTTCTTGGTAATGAATCAATTTTTCCTGTAATTGTGGTAAAAAACAAACAAACAAACATACCTTATAAATTTTCTCAGAGAGCGGCCATCTTATTTGAAGAAACCCCACAAAATCTTGTGCGCTGTGATGTAATCATCGCGCTGGCAGGGCGCAGTGACATCATCACTAGTGATGAGCGGGAGGTGCCATATTCGATTTCGATGAAATTAGCGAATATTCGCTAGAACATTCGTCTCATATTCGTTGAAATCTAATATTCGTCATTATTCGAGTTATTGCGATTAATATGCGATT
>NC_053397.1:82108346-82130637 GCF_905171765.1 Bufo bufo
TAAATAATCGCGTATTGCGATTTTAACTTAAGGCAACTTGCCTATTGGTTTGATATCTAGAATTAGCGAAGATGACGAATGTATTCGTCATATTCCTCAAAACGAAGATAACAAAATATTCTCCATCTTCGTTTTAGCTCCATATTCGTCAACTTCGCTAATTCTAGCAATCAAATAGGAGAGTTGACTATAGAGACAGCTGTGTTTAATTCGCTATGCGATTATATTACTTTGCTTTTTTTTTAATAAATAGAATAATTATAATAATTATCAAGTATTATAATTATTTTATTTATTTAAAAAAAAGCAAAGTAATATAATCGCATAGCGAATTAAAAACTTAGCTGTCTCTATAGTCAACTCTCCTATTTGATTGCTAGAATTAGCGAAGTTGACGAATATGGAGCTAAAACGAAGATGGTGAATACTTCGTTATCTTTGTTTTGAGGAATATGACGAATACATTCGTCATATTTGTCATCTTCGCTAATTGTACCAAGCCAACCATAGTAAACCAGGTCTAAATTCAATTCGCAATGCGATTACTTCAAGTTATATTAATCGCATTGCGATTTCAACTTAGCACTGATATATTCCATATTCATTAACTTTGTTAATTCTAGCAAGCTGACCCATTAGAAACCCAGCTCTAAGTTGAAATCGCAATGCGATTACTTCAAGTTATATTAATCGCATTGCGATTTCAACTTAATTCTCACATCCGACAGTACATTCTAGTATATGGAGACGTTCCCATGGTGATGGGGACACTCCATGAGCACGGAAGTCGGCAGAAGCGGCAACACTCACTGACTGGAGCAGCCAGGAAGCCAGGAATCCTCAGAACAGGTAAGAACTACTTTTGGGAAGTGGGAAAGAAAAAAGTATAACAATAAAAAAAATAATAATATGAATATTCGAAATAACAAATTTATAGCGCTATATTCGAAATATTCGCGAATTAGCGAAGTGCCGATATTCGCTAAAAAAATTTGCTATTCGAATATTCGAGCTCAACACTAATCATCACTGGCTTCTTCACTGGTTTTGCGTGGTTTCTTCAATCAAGATGGCCGCAATGGCCTCTCTGCAAGCAAATGGTTGTTTGTTTTTTACCATCATTACAGGAATGTATGAATTATTTTTTAACCATGATTAACCCCTGAAAGGCCTCATTTTTAATGTCAGATGCAGCGATCAGCGATGAACATGGCATATAAAGGGTTCAATGACTGGGGGCTGCGCGATCGCTGCTCCCTGTCATTGCGCCCACTACATATAATGGAATGCTATTCATGACAAAGTAATTCATAATTAATCAACTTTCTGTGTGAAATCGGGAGAAGCAGTCAAATCAAATTTTTGATAACTTTGCTCGTCTCTAAACTCACCCATGATTTCAGTGCAATTGCAGCACGCCAGACCTGCAGGGTATTGCGAAGTGAGGTCACGATTATGGGCAATCGAGGGTTACTCACTGTTTGGAGCATGCGGCAGTGAAGGAGAGGCTGACACAAAGTTCCTCTGGGGCACACTCTGTATGTAGGGACCAGGCCTGATGGTGGATGAGGTGCCCTGAATGTTGCGGGTGTTTTGAGTGCCTGGGGCAAGGTCCCTTTAAGGATCGTGGCGCCAGTGCCTGTAACGGTGGCACACCGGTTTCCAGTAGCAATAAGTGAGGTACACAGGTGGTATAGTGAACCAAACGTTGCTTTACTTTAAACAGTCCAACTTTGTACATACAGATGATGATGCAGTCCTTATATCAATGCTCCACAAGCAGGCTTATTCTCAACAATATGGCAGGTAATAATCTTGCAAGATACTCGGAGGGTACATAATTAATGCTTCACAGACCAGGCTGCACTATCTCACAGCTATTCTGGCTGGCTGTATCCCAAGGCCCGGATGCCTAAATGCTGGCTTTAATCCTTGGTAAAATAATCTTCCTCCCGTATTGACCCTTGCTCTCACTTTATAGTACCTCTGCCCATCAGCTTACTTATCTGAGCTGGTTGTACTGGCACTGCTTGGCTTGAGAATGTCTGCAGGTTTCTCCCAGGAGGCACATCTTTTCTCTTGGGGTAATCTTCTGAGCTAACTGCGGCTCACTTTATCAACAGGCAGGCTAGAGTTCTTCACTAACCTCCTGGTAGCAACTAGCAGCCTGGACTATCCAGCTGCATGTCAGGAGGAGGCCCTCAGCATATCTCTGGCTAAGATGCCCTCTCACTTCTGTGTCCACAGACTCCTGACTACAGACTAACTCCTCCCTGTCTGGGCCTGAACATTTATACTAAGGGCTCCCTATCTCCCTCTAGTGTCTAGGATGCCTAACTACACCAGAATAGGCCTGCTATGCATGTCACAGGGGAACAATACATGTAAAAACACATAGAAAATACATTAAAGTATATGGTCAAATATAATATTACTGTCCCTTAGGAGTAGGAGTAACACGTGACCCAATTGACCCTTGTGTAGTGCCCACCTTTACCTAGTGGGACACTACACAATACAGCCTCTTTAACATATGACTTAAAATCAGCTTTGATACAGTATGTTATTTGAGAGCTTAAAGGGGCTTTCCCATGATTAATATAAAAAATGAAAATCTGAAATCATAAGGTACAATCTCTTTCTAGCAAACTTGGAGCCAGCCATGTACCTCACATGGATCCAGTAATATCTCTTCATTCAATGCTGCAATTGCTCTGCTAGATTTACAGGTGAAACTCGAAAAATTTGAATATCGTGCAAAAGTCCATATATTTCAGTAATGAAAATTAAAAGGAATTGCAGCTGAAAATTAAAATTTTGTGAAAAGGTTCAATATTCTAGGCTCAAAGTGTCACACTCTAGTCAGCTAATTAATCCATACCCCCTGAGCAAAGGGTACCTCAAAATTGTGACTTAGGGGTTTCATAAGTAGAGATGTCGCGAACATAAAATTTTCCGTTTGCGAACGGCGAACGCGAATTTCCGCAAATGTTCGCGAACGGGCGAACCGGGCGAACCGCCATAGACTTCAATAGGCAGGCGAATTTTAAAACCCACAGGGACTCTTTCTGGCCACAATAGTGATGGAAAAGTTGTTTCAATGGGACTAACACCTGGACTGTGGCATGCCGGAGGGGGATCCATGGCAAAACTCCCATGGAAAATTACGTTGTTGACGCAGAGTCGGGTTTTAATCCATAAAGGGCATAAATCACCTAACATTCCTAAATTGTTTGGAATAACGTGCTTTAAAACATCAGGTATGATGTTGTATCGATCAGGTAGTGTAAGGGTTACGCCGGCTTCACAGTGACAGACCAAACTCTGACAGACCAAACTCCCCGTTTAACGCACCGCAAACAACCGCAAACAGTCCATTTGCACAACTGCAAACTCTCCATTTGCACACGGTTGGATACCAAGCTAGCCATGTCCCGTTCCTTGTCCTCACTGACGTCATTGAAGGTCTCTTCCTCCACCCAGCCACGTACAACAACAAGGGTCCCCGAAAGGTGACAACAAGCCCCCTGGGACGCCTGCTGTGTTTGGTCTTCCACCTCCTCAAAGCCACCTTCCTCCTCTGACTCCTCTTCTTCAGGCTCCTCTCTCTGCGTTGCCGCAGGTCCAGCAATCAACGACGACAAGGCTGCTTTTGGTGGATGAGGGTGACCACAACTCTTCCTCTTTATGCTCAACTACGGCCTGATCCAGCACTCTTCGCAGGGCACGCTCCAGAAAAAACGCAAATGGGATGAGGTCGATGATGTTGCCTTGGGTTTGACTGACCAGGTTTGGCACCTCCGCAAAAGGACGCATGAGCCTACAGCCATTGTGCATGAGCAGTCAGTAACGCGGCCAAAAAATACCCATCTCCGCAGAGGCTGTCCTCTTTTTTTTTTATTAAAAAAATCTGTTCTTACCAGTTTAATCTCTGTTTTGTCCCCTATCAGGGGCCGGTGTGGTGTATGGAATAGATTTTAGGAACCGGGAGATGGAAAAAGATGCTTGGTCGGTCCTCTTACTTCCAATTTGGGGCACTGCGTGTGCGCCGTGTAATGTACTGTGCTACCCGATATGAGTGGTATGTTAAGTAGTACTATTCCTATCAGTTTAATCCCTGTTACGTCCCCTATCAGGGGCCGGTGTATGGAATAGATTTTAGGAACCGGGAGATGGAAAAAGATGCTTGGTTGGTCCTCTTACTCCCAATTTGGGGCACTGCGCGTGCGCCGTGCAATGTACTGTGCAATCCCAATATGAGTGGTATGTTAAGTAGTACTATTCCTATCAGTTTAATCCCTGTTACGTCCCCTATCAGGGGCCGGTGTATGGAATAGATTTTAGGAACCGGGAGATGGAAAAAGATGCTTGGTCGGTCCTCTTACTTCCAATTTGGGGCACTGCGCGTGTGCCGTGCAATGTACTGTGCAATCCCAATATGAGTGGTATGTTAAGTAGTACTATTCCTATCAGTTTAATCCCTGTTACGTCCCCTATCAGGGGACGTGTATGGAATAGAGTTTAGACAACCGCAAAGAGTTGTCAATAGTTGACACACTCATGACATAAATTTATTCCTCTATGTGTCAATCTTGGTGTAGTGATGACTGTGCTCGTGCGCACGTTTGGGAGATTGCAGTCGATAGGCGGTTTTTCAAAGCCTATGGTCGTGCTGAGGTATTTCAGTGACAGTTAAGTGATGCAGAAAACAATGATTCTGCAGTGTGGGCCCATTGTTGGCCTAGTAAGGACCACAGGTTTATACCCCCCTAGTGACCAGGCCCTTTTTTACAAATCGGCACTTCACAACTTTAACGGTTTATTGCTCGGTCATGCAACTTGGCACCCAAATGAATTTTACCTTCTTTTCTTCTCACAAATACAGCTTTCTTTTGGTGGTATTTGATTGCTGCTGACATTTTTCGTTTTTCTGATATTAATCAAAATAGACCGCAATTTTCTCCAAAAAAGTGTATTTTTAACTTTTTCTGGTAAAATTGTTCAAATATAATTACATTTCTATACAAGTTTGTGTCAGAATTTATTGTGCTACATGTCTTTGATAAAAAAAAATCCAACAAGTGTATATTTATTGATTTGCACAAAAGTTATAGCGTTTACAAACTATGGTACAAAAATGTGAATTTCCGCATTTTGAAGCAGCTCTGACTTTCTGAGCACCTGTCATATTTCTTGAGGTGCTAGAATGCCAGGATAGTATAAATACCCATCAAAATTCCCCATTTTAGAAAGAAGACACCACAAAGTATTCGCAGAGGGGCATGGTGAGTTCATGTATGATTTAATTTTTTTTCACAAGTTAGCGGAAAATGACACTTTCTGAGGAAAAAAAAAAAGGGCATTTTTAGGCATTTGGATTCCAGACTTCTTCTCACGCTTTAGGGCCCCTAAAATGCCAGGGCAGTATAAATACCCCACATGTGACCCCATTTTGGAAAGAAGACACCCCAAGGTATTCCCTTAAGGGGTATGGCGAGTTCATAGAAGATTTTTTTTTTGCACAAGTTAGCGGAAATAGATTTTTTTAGTTTTTTCTCACAAAGTCTCCCTTTCCGCTAACTTGTGACAAAAAGTTCAAATTTTCATGGACTCACTATGCCCCTCAGTGAATACCTTGGGCTGTCTACTTTACGAAATGGGGTCATTTGTGGTGTGTGTTTACTGTTCTGGCATTTTGGGCGGGGCAAAATTGTGAGCAACCCTGTAAAGCCTAAAGGTACTCGTTGGACTTTCGGCCCCTTTACGCACCTAGGCTGCAAAAAAGTGTCACACATGTGGTATCGCCGTACTCAGGAGAAGTAGGGCAATGTGTTTTGGGGTGTATTTTTACATATACCCATGCTGGGTGAGAGAAATATCTCTGTAAATTGACAACTTTGTATAATTTTTTTTAAAAGTTGTCATTTACAGAGATATTTCTCACACACAGTATGGGTATAATTAAAAATACACCCCAAAACACATTGCCCTACTTCTTCTGAGTATGGCGATACCACATGTGTGACACATTTTTGGAGCCTAGGTGCTCAAAGGGGCCCAAATTCCAATGAGTTCCTTTAGGATTTCACAGGGCATTTTTACGCATTTGGATTCCAAACTACTTCTCGCGCTTTAGGGCCCCTAAAATGCCAGGGCAGTATAAATACCCCACAAGTGACCCCATTTTGGAAAGAAGACACCCCAAGGTATTCCGTGAGGGGCATGGCGAGTTCATAGAAGATTCATTTTTTTTTGGCACAAGTTAGCGGAAATTTATTTTTTTCTTACAAAGTCTCATATTCCACTAACTTGTGCCAAAAAATCTTCTTTGAACTCGCCATGCCCCTCATAAAATACCTTGGGGTGTCTTCTTTCCAAAATGGGCTCACTTTTGGGGTATTTATACTGCTATTTATACTGCCCTGGCATTTTAGGGGCCCTAAAGCGTAGGGCAGTATAGTAGGGCAAGAAGTAGTTTGGAATCCAAATGCGTAAAAATGCCCTGTGAAATCCTAAACGTACTCATTGTAATTTTGGGCCTCTTTGCGCACCTAGGCTGCAAAAAAGTGTCGACGGCACAGGTAATGATATATTTTTTTTTCGTTCAGCCTCTGGGCTCAAAGAAAAAATGAACGGCACAGATTTCCTCATTTGCATCGATCAATGTGGATGAAAAAATCTCTGCCAAAAAAATGTGCAAAAAAAAAAAAAGCTGCGATCGCTAATAAAGATCCAAAAAGCTCAAAAGTGATCTTTATAGCGCCGCAGCGGATTTACGGTGTTTTTGCAGTGATCAGAAAAAAAACATTTCTGTCACTGCGGTGGGGCGGACTGAACGCAAGTGTGCGCACAAGATCAGGCCTCCTCGGGCAAAAATTAAAAGCAGGCACTCACCAGCTGGCTAGTCTAATAAGTAGTAGCTTTATATAATAATATAAAATTTACAATAAAAAGTATACATAAAATGTTAACATAAACTGTTTAACATATAGTGCACTGGGGGTAATAGAACACTATGGTATCTAGCTTAAGTTGGCTAACTGAATGGATATTAGGCTGTTAGGTCTATCGGTGTATAATCAAATTCATATAATCAAATTAATGTCCTGTGTAAGGTAACACAAATACAAATAACACAAATGTCCTTCTGTGAACAGAAACCTGTGGAGAATAAAATGGAAATCCTGTGAAAAATAAGTGAAACAAAAAGTATATATACTGGTGATAGGTTTTCAGTGAATAGAGTGTTGAATAAGGTCGTGCATAGACCTAGTAGCAATTCCTCAAATGAGGTGTATATTGTTTCAATTCAGTAGCGATTTCTCTATGCGCTAGAAAGTAGGGCTTAGGTAAAAAATGGTCGGGTTTTAGAACTGGGGCGTCCCCCTAGTTCTTCAAACCCTCTTACCTTGCCCTTAGTTAAGGCTAGACTCTTTAGGGGTGCCTCTCTCCTGAACGCTAGGGTCCTTAGTGCAAAATCCAGTAGTGTAAGAGTTTCCTCTCGCCGGTCTCAGCGTTCCACGAGGGTGCTTCCTTGCGTCTCAGCAATCAGGAAGTAATCTCTCAAGTTCTCGTGGTCTCGCGTAGTCTCGCGATAAGTTGGTCCAGCTAAATTTACACTGGATTGTAGATGCAGACTAGACGATACTCTTCCAACTGTTTTTATATTCGGATTAAGGTGGGTAATTACTCGCAGGAACCAGCCAGACGCGTTTCGAGGGTCCTCCCTCTTCCTCGGTGGCTATAGTGCGAGTGTTACCCTTCTTACTTATATACTATGGTTCTCTGAGGTCCCACCCAACTCCGACATGGCTTTCACTTGTTCTAATTAGGTTATAACTTCAGTGCAGAGTACTACTTAAATATATATGTATAGACTATTTGTCTTACTAATTTATATAATAATCTTTATTGTTTAAGATACAATTTAAAAGTATATATAAGAATATAAATAGTACAAATATATAAGCTCTAGTTTAAAATCCTTAGTTATGTAAATCTGGGATAACAATCACTTGTTTATTCCTTTTCCATAATAATTCCAGGTATTTGAACAATCCTCCAAAGCCCAGATAACACAAAAAGCGTCCTGAGAATTCTTAGATTTATTAATCAGAGTGCAAGATAAGCAATTAATATGCAGCACATTCCAGAAAGAGGTATCCCGTAACAGCTATATCCTTTTTTCAAGCTGCCATCTACCTAGATGGCTGCTTGAAGTCCCAATGGGACAATTTAGGAGGATAAAAAGAAACTGTACGGATGAAGCAGATTTTGATAGGGAGGCCCAGTTGTTGAAAAAGCGTTTCTTAGATAAAGAATATCCCAATAATGTATTGGATAAAGCACTGATCAAGGTACAGAACTCAGATAGAAATACCTTCTTTGTAGAAAATATAAAAGAAGATAAAGAAGGAGATCATTTTAGAATTATACTACCCTTTAATAAACAACACAAACAAATAGAGGGGATAGTAAGGAAACACTGGCACCATCTATTGAATGATAAATTAATAGGTCCTCTAATTGGTAATGGCCCCCAAATCACATATACTAGAGCACAAAATCTATCCTTAAAGGTAGCACCATCAGTCAAAAATAGAAATAAAGAGAATAAAACATCTATCCAAAGTTGGCTGAATCTCAGTGGCTTCTATAGATGTGGGAGCTGTGGAATCTGTAAACTTACATCATTCCCTAGGAAGACCACTGAGATTCAATCAAGGGTAAATTCCTTTACGTGGAAAATTAAAGAATTTTTGACCTGTAGCTCAAAGAATATACTGTATATAATAGAATGCCAATGCAAGAAACAGTATATTGGGAGGACCAAACGCACCTTAAAAAAGAGGTTGGCAGAACATGTGACTAACATAAAAAACGGTTATGAAAAACACTCCCTGTCATTACATTATAAACAATGCCATAATAAAGACCCAAGAGGTATGGTTTTCATGGCCTTCGAAAAGGTGGATATACACTGGCAAGGTGGAGACCATATTGCTAGGATGTCGAGGCAGGAATCCAGGCGAATCTTTGATTTCCAAACCCTCCTTCCACGGGGACTGAACTCAGATTTTGAGTTATTTGGTTTCCTATAGATTCTAGGGAGGGATGCCCCCCTCTGACGGGACATCCTGTGGTTGGCTATTTTATGGCACCAGGATCTCCCCTCGGTGGCGGGCCTTCCTCCCCCTATACTTCATAAAAGGAAAAAGGGAAGATAAGCTCTAACCATTAAAGATAGGATATATCTATTAGATTAAAAATATAGAGACACCACTTGCTAATACTGAATATCCAATGTACAACATCCAGAGATATCTTTGATGAGAAGGAGGAGTTATAAGTGATGGGGACTCATGGAGATGAATGTAGGAGAAGATTTTGACACAAAACGCACCGAAAACGCATATGCGGTTTTTTAGCTATCTGGTGCGGTTTTGATGCGTTTTTTGTATTTTTTGTGTCCTTTGCGTTTTTTAACTCTCAGGACGCTTTTTGTGTTATCTGGGCTTTGGAGGATTGTTCAAATACCTGGAATTATTATGGAAAAGGAATAAACAAGTGATTGTTATCCCAGATTTACATAACTAAGGATTTTAAACTAGAGCTTATATATTTGTACTATTTATATTCTTATATATACTTTTAAATTGTATCTTAAACAATAAAGATTATTATATAAATTAGTAAGACAAATAGTCTATACATATATATTTAAGTAGTACTCTGCACTGAAGTTATAACCTAATTAGAACAAGTGAAAGCCATGTCGGAGTTGGGTGGGACCTCAGAGAACCATAGTATATAAGTAAGAAGGGTAACACTCGCACTATAGCCACTGAGGAAGAGGGAGGACCCTCGAAACGTGTCTGGCTGGTTCCTGCGAGTAATTACCCACCTTAATCCGAATATAAAAACAGTTGGAAGAGTATCGTCTAGTCTGCATCTACAATCCAGTGTAAATTTAGCTGGACCAACTTATCGCGAGACTACGCGAGACCACGAGAACTTGAGAGATTACTTCCTGATTGCTGAGACGCAAGGAAGCACCCTCGTGGAACGCTGAGACCGGCGAGAGGAAACTCTTACACTACTGGATTTTGCACTAAGGACCCTAGCGTTCAGGAGAGAGGCACCCCTAAAGAGTCTAGCCTTAACTAAGGGCAAGGTAAGAGGGTTTGAAGAACTAGGGGGACGCCCCAGTTCTAAAACCCGACCATTTTTTACCTAAGCCCTACTTTCTAGCGCATAGAGAAATCGCTACTGAATTGAAACAATATACACCTCATTTGAGGAATTGCTACTAGGTCTATGCACGACCTTATTCAACACTCTATTCACTGAAAACCTATCACCAGTATATATACTTTTTGTTTCACTTATTTTTCACAGGATTTCCATTTTATTCTCCACAGGTTTCTGTTCACAGAAGGACATTTGTGTTATTTGTATTTGTGTTACCTTACACAGGACATTAATTTGATTATATGAATTTGATTATACACCGATAGACCTAACAGCCTAATATCCATTCAGTTAGCCAACTTAAGCTAGATACCATAGTGTTCTATTAACCCCAGTGCACTATATGTTAAACAGTTTATGTTAACATTTTATGTATACTTTTTATTGTAAATTTTATATTATTATATAAAGCTACTACTTATTAGACTAGCCAGCTGGTGAGTGCCTGCTTTTAATTTTAACCAATTGTAATTCTCTATGCTGGATGAATAGGTGATTCATCCAAAAAGCAGAGCACCCTAACCACATTGACAGATACGGGTGAGCCACAATATATATCTGCTCTATTCTCCTCGGGCAAACACTGCGTTTTTTGTAGAGCCTAAGGTGACCCTAATGTACTGATATAGATCTTATTGCGATCAGTCTTGATCACTTGATCACTGATACTATATAGTACTAGTGCTGATTAGCGACAGCGATGACGCTAATCAGCAACTAATCAGTGACTGCAGTGCGGTGGGCTGGGCGCTAACTACCTAACAAGTAGCTAACTAACTGGCGGTGATAAGGGACCCTTTTGCGGAACGGAATTGCGGACCCATTCAATTCTATGGGGACAGACTTTGTCCCACTCGGATCCGGAATTGCGGATCTGCACTTCCGGGTCCGCACTTCCGGATCCGCAAAACACATACGGACGTCTGAATGGAGCCTTACAGGGGGGTGATCAATGATAGGGGGGTGATCAGGGAGTCTATATGGGGTGATCAGGGGTTAATAAGGTGTTAATAAGTGACAGGGGGGGGTTGTAGTGTAGTGTGGTGCTTGGTGCTTCTTACAGAGGTGCCTGTGTCCTCTGGTGGTCGATCCAAGCAAAAGGGACCACCAGAGGACCAGGTAGCAGGTATATCAGACGCTGTTAACAAAACAGCGTCTAATATACCTTTCTGGGGTTAAAAAAATCGCATCTACAGCCTGCCAGAGAATGATCGCTGCTGGCAGGCTGTAGATCAACTCGTTTACCTTGCGATCCTGTCAACGCGCGCTCCTGTGAGCGCGCGTTCACAGGAAATCTCGGGTCTCACGAGATGACGCCTATTGGCGTTAGTGTGACCTGAGAGAGCCGCCGCACTCACGCCTTTCGGCGTTAGTGTGACGGCAAGTGGTTAATGATCACTTTAGATGATCACCAAGAAAATTTATGTTTTTTCTATGCAAAATTATCCAGCCGATCGCTTTTGGTCTGTTCACAATGAAGCAACGACCTTATCTCATCTGGGGTGTGCCAACATTGCCATTGCCAACACACTCATAGAGGTGATCGCTTCATTGTGATACGCAAGCCCCTTCACCACAACAAGGTAACGATCACGAAGGGGAATTGACACATGTATGTGCCTTTTTTTTTGTTTTTGTTTTTGCAGCGACAGTGCAGCACCAGAGGCCAGAAAAATTAGGCATGTACACATGCCTGAAAAATTACATATTGTTGCAGCCACTGCTGTAGCAGCGGCCAGAAAAATGTATGTTTTCCAGGCAGAAAGTGCACTAAAACATTGCTGCTTGAACCCTAGTTGGTGGCGGAGAAGTCACGCAAGTCATCCGGCATGCAGAGATTAAATACAGCGTGTGGACCATTTAATAGCCTAAGGCATCTCATCAGGCCTTTTTTAGTCCAATGCATCCCCCACTGTCAGTTTCTTTGGGATCCATGCCTCATTCATCTTAATAAAGGTGAGGTAATCTAGACTTTTTTGACCTAGGCGACTTCTCTTCTCAGTGACAATACCTCCTGCTGCGCTGAAGGTCCTTTCTGACAGGACACTTGAAGCGGGGCAGGCCAGAATTTCTATCTCAAATTGGGATAGCTCAGGCCACAGGTCAAGCCTGCACACCCAGTAGTCAAGGGGTTCATCGCTCCTCAGAGTGTCGATATCTGCAGTTAAGGCGAGGTAGTCTGCTACCTGTCGGTCGAGTCGTTCTCTGAGGGTGGACCCCAAAGGGCTGTGGCGATGCGTAGGACTTAAAAAGCTCTGCATGTCCTCCATCAACAACACGTCTGTAAAGCGTCCTGTCCTTGCCGGCGTGGTTGTGGTAGGAGGAGGATTACTTTCACCTCTTCCCCTGGTAGATTCCCGTTGTGCTGTGACATCACCCTTATATGCTGTGTAAAGCATACTTTTTAACTTGTTTTGGAACTGCTGCATCCTTTCCGACTTCCGGTAATTCGGTAACATTTCAGGCACTTTCTGCTTATACCGGGGGTCTAGTAGCATGGCCACCCAGTACAGGTCGTTCTCCTTCAGCCATTTAATACGAGGGTCCCTCAACAAGCATGACAGCATGAAAGACCCCGTTTGCACAAGGTTGGATGCCGAGCTACTCATGTCCCGTTCCTCGTCCTCACTGATGCAATTGAAGGTCTGTTCTTCCCCCCAGCCACGTACAACACCACGGGTACCAGATAGGTAACAACAAGCACCCTGGGATGCCTGCTGTGGTTGGTCTTCCTCCTCCTCAAAGCCACATTCCTCCTCTGACTCCTCTTCCTCAGACTCCTCTTCCAGCGTTGCCGCAGGTCCAGCAAGCGATGCTGATAAGGCTGTTTCTGGTGGTGATGGTGACCACAACTCTTCCTCTTCACGTTCATCTACGGCCTGATCCAGCACTCTTCGCAGGGCACGCTCCGGGAAGAAAACAAATGGGATGATGTCGCTGATGGTGCCTTCGGTGCGACTGACTAGGTTTGTCACCTCCTCAAAAGTACGCATGAGCCTACAGGCATTGCGCATGAGCGTCCACTAACGTTGCAAATAAATACCTAGCTCCGCAGAAGCTGTCCTAGCACCCCGGTCATACAAATACTCGTTGACGGCTTTTTCTTGTTGGAGCAGGCGGTCGAACATTAGGAGTGTTGAATTCCAACGTGTCGGGCTGTCGCAAATCAAGCGCCTCACTGGCATGTTGTTTCGCCGCTGAATATCTGAAAAGTGCGCCATGGCCGTGTAGGAACGCCTGAAATGGCCACACACCTTCCTGGCCTGCTTGAGGACGTCCTGTAAGCCTGGGTACTTATGCACAAAGCGTTGTACGATCAGATTCAACACATGTACCATGCACGGCACATGTGTCAACTTGCCCAAATTCAATGCCGCCAACAAATTGCTTCCGTTGTCACACACCACTTTGCCGATCTCCAGTTGGTGCGGAGTCAGCCACTGATCCACCTGTGCGTTAAGGGCGGACAGGAGTGCTGGTCCGGTGTGACTCTCTGCTTTCAGGCAAGTCAACCCCAAGACGGCGTGACACTATCGTATCCGGGATGTGAAATAGCCCCTGGGGAGCTGGGGGGTGCAGTTGATGTGGAGCAAGACGCATCAGCAGAAGAGGACTCAGCCGAGGAGGTTAGCGAAGAGGATGGAGTAGGAGGAGTAGAGGAGGTGGCAGCAGGCCTGCCTGCAAGTCGTGGCGGTGTCACCAACTCCTCTGCAGAGCCACGCATTCCATGCTTGGCAGCCGTCAGAAGGTTTACCCAATGCGCAGTGTACGTGATATACCTGCCCTGACCGTGCTTTGCAGACCAGGTATCAGTGGTCAGATGGACCCTTGCCCCAACACTGTGTGCCAGACATGCCATGACTTCCATTTCCACAATAGAGTACAGGTTGCGGATTCCCTTTTGTGAAAAAAAATTTGGGCAGGGTACCTTCCACTGCGGTGTCCCAATAGCTACAAATTTTCTGAAGGCCTCAGACTCCACCAGCTTGTAAGGTAAAAGCTGGCGGGCTAAGAGTTCCGACAAGCCAGCTGTCAGACGCCGGGCAAGGGGGTGACTCTGTGACATTGGCTTCTTACGCTCAAACATTTCCTTGACAGACACCTGACTGTGGGCAGATGAGCAGGAACTACTGAAGGTGAGAGGCGGAGTGGCGGATGTTTGAGAGGGGGCAAGGTGGACAGCAGTGGTTGACGTGGCTGAAGATGCTGGACCAGGAGGAGGATGGTGGCTTTGAGTTTGTGTGCTGCTTGTACTCATCATGTGTTGATCCCATAGGCGTTTGTGATGTGAGATCATGTGCCTTCGCAAAGCAGTTGTACCTAGGTGGGTGTTGGACTTCCCACGACTCAGTTTCTTTTGGCACAGGTTGCAAATGGCATCGCTGTTATCAGAGGCAGACTCACCAAAAAAATGCCACACTGCTGAGCTTTGCAATGACGGCATTCTGGTGGTGGCAACAGCATGCGTTGATTGGCTTGCTGTCTGACTGACCCCAGGTGCCGATACATGCTGTCTGACTGTGCCACTAGCTCCTTGCGACGACCTCCCCCTGCTTCCATTTCGTCTCCTCCTCCTCTCTGTCTCCCCATCTGAACTTTCCCCCTGTTCTTCTTCTCTTCGAGCAGGCACCCACGTGACATCCACGGACACATCGTCATCATCAACCGCTTCACTTGTATCTGACAACTCAGCAAAGGAAGCAGCAGCGGGTACATCATCATTAGAGTTGAGCGAACACCTGGATGTTCGGGTTCGAGAAGTTTGGCCGAACTTCCCGGAAATGTTCGGGTTCGGGATCCGAACCCGAACCGAACTTCGTCCCGAACCCGAACCCCATTAAAGTCAATGGGGACCCGAACTTTTCGGCACTAAAAAGGCTGTAAAACAGCCCAGGAAAGAGCTAGAGGGCTGCAAAAGGCAGCAACATGTTGGTAAATCCTCTGCAAACAAATGTGGATAGGGAAATGAATTAAAATAAAAAAAATAAAAATAAATGACCCAATATCAATTGGACAGAGGTCCCATAGCAGAGAATCTAGCTTCACGTCAGCAGAGAATCAGTCTCTTCATGCCATAGCAAAGAATCTGGCTTCATGTCAGCAGAGAATCAGTCTCTTCATGCCATAGCAGAGAATCTGGCTTCATGTCACCCACCACTGGAAGAGGCCACTGTCACATATTTAGGCCCCGGCACCCAGACAGAGGAGAGCGGTTCTGTAACAGAGAATCTGGCATTATGTCAGCACAGAATCTGTCTTCATGTCATAGCAGAGAATCAGGCTTCACGTCACCCACCACTGGAACAGGCCACTGTCACACATTTAGGCCCAGGCACCCAGGCAGAGGAGAGAGGTCCCGTAACAGAGAATCTGGCCTTATGTCAGCGCAGAATCTGTCTTCATGTCATAGCAGAGAATCAGGCTTCACGTCACCCACCACTGGAACAGGCCACTGTCACACATTTAGGCCCAGGCACCCAGGCAGAGGAGAAAGGTCCCGTAACAGAGAATCTGGCCTTATGTCAGCGCAGAATCTGTCTTCATGTCATAGCAGAGAATCAGGCTTCACGTCACCCACCACTAGAACAGGCCACTGTCACACATTTAGGCCCAGGCACCCAGGCAGAGGAGAGAGGTCCCGTAACAGAGAATCTGGACTTATGTCAGCGCAGAATCTGTCTTCATGTCATAGCAGAGAATCAGGCTTCACGTCACCCACCACTGGAACAGGCCACTGTCACACAAATAGGCCCAGGCACCCAGGCAGAGAAGAGAGGTCCCGTAACAGAGAATCTGGCCTTATGTCAGCGCAGAATCTGTCTTCATGTCATAGCAGAGAATCAGGCTTCACGTCACCCACCACTGGAACAGGCCACTGTCACACATTTAGGCCCAGGCACCCAGGCAGAGGAGAGAGGTCCCGTAACAGAGAATCTGGCCTTATGTCAGCGCAGAATCTGTCTTCATGTCATAGCAGAGAATCAGGCTTCACTTCACCCACCACTGAAACAGGCCACTGTCACACATTTAGGCCTAGGCACTCAGGCAGAGGAGAGAGGTCCCGTAACAGAGAATCTGACCTTATGTCAGCGCAGAATCTGTCTTCATGTCATAGCAGAGGATCAGGCTTCGCGTCACCCACCACTAGAACAGGCCACTGTCACATATTTAGGCCCAGGCACCCAGGCAGAGGAGAGAGGTCCCGTAACAGAGAATCTGGCCTTATGTCAGTGCAGAATCTGTCTTCATGTCATAGCAGAGAATCAGGCTTCACGTCACCCACCACTGGAACAGGCCACTGTCACACATTTAGGCCCAGGCACCCAGGCAGAGGAGAGAGGTCCCGTAACAGAGAATCTGGCCTTATGTCAGCGCAGAATCTGTATTCATGTCATAGCAGAGAATCAGGCTTCACGTCACCCACCACTGGAACAGGCCACTGTCACACATTTAGGCCCAGGCACCCAGGCAGAGGAGAGAGGTCCCGTAACAGACAATCTGGCCTTATGTCAGCGCAGAATCTGTCTTCATGTCTTAGCAGAGAATCAGGCTTCACGTCACCCACCACTGGAACAGGCCACTGTCACACATTTAGGCCCAGGCACCCAGGCAGAGGAGAGAGGTCCCGTAACAGAGAATCTGGCCTTATGTCAGCGCAGAATCTGTCTTCATGTCATAGCAGAGAATCAGGCTTCACGTCACCCACCAATGGAACAGGCCACTGTCACACATTTAGGCCCAGGCACCCAGGCAGAGGAGAGAGGTCGGATAACAGAGAATCTGGCCTTATGTCAGCGCAGAATCTGTCTTCATGTCATAGCAGAGAATCAGGCTTCACGTCACCCACCACTGGAACAGGCCACTGTCACACATTTAGGCCCCGGCACCCAGACAGAGGAGAGGTTCATTCAACTTTGGGTTGCCCCGCAATATAATGGTAAAATGAAATTAAAAATAGTATTGAATGAGGAAGTGCCCTGGAGTAGAATAATATATTGTTAAGGGGAGGTAGTTAATATCTAATCTGCACAAGGGATGGACAGGTCCTGTGGGATCCATGCCTGGTTCATTTTTATGAACGTCAGCTTGTCCACATTGGCTGTAGACAGGCAGCTGCGTTTGTCTGTAATGACGCCCCCTGCCATGCTGAATACACGTTCAGACAAAACGCTGGCCGTCGGGCAGGCCAGCACCTCCAAGGCATAAAAGGCTAGCTCTGGCCACGTGGACAATTTGGAGACCCAGAAGTTGAATGGGGCCGAACCATCAGTCAGTACGTGGAGGGGTGTGCACAGGTACTGTTCCACCATGTTAGTGAAATGTTGCCTCCTGCTAACACGTTCCGTATCAGGTGGTGGTGCAGTTAGCTGTGGCGTGTTGACAAAACTTTTCCACATCTCTGCCATGCTAACCCTGCCCTCAGAGGAGCTGGCCGTGACACAGCTGCGTTGGCGACATCTTGCTCCTCCTCTGCCTTCGCCTTGGGCTTCCACTGGTTCCCCTGTGATATTTGGGAATGCTCTCAGTAGCGCGTCTACCAACGTGCGCTTGTACTCGCGCATCTTCCTATCACGCTCCAGTGTAGGAAGTAAGGTGGGCACATTGTCTTTGTACCGGGGATCCAGCAGGGTGGCAACCCAGTAGTCCGCACACGTTAAAATGTGGGCAACTCTGCTGTCGTTGCGCAGGCACTGCAGCATGTAGTCGCTCATGTGTGCCAGGCTGCCCAGAGGTAAGGACAAGCTGTCCTCTGTGGGAGGCGTATCGTCATCGTCCTGAGTTTCCCCCCAGCCACGCACCAGTGATGGGCCCGAGCTGCTTTGGGTGCCACCCCGCTGTGAACATGCTTCATCCTCATCCTCCTCCACCTCCTCCTCATCCTCGTCCTCCTCGTCCTCCAGTAGTGGGCCCTGTCTGGCCACATTTGTACCTGGCCTCTGCTGTTGCAAAAAACCTCCCTCTGAGTCACTTCGAAGAGACTGGCCTGAAAGTGCTAAAAATGACCCCTCTTCCTCCTCTTCCTCCTGGGCCACCTCCTCTTCCATCATCGCCCTAAGTGTTTTCTCAAGGAGACATAGAAGTGGTATTGTAACGCTGATAACGGCGTCATCGCCACTGGCCATGTTGGTGGAGTACTCGAAACAACGCAACAGGGCACACAGGTCTCGCATGGAGGCCCAGTCATTGGTGGTGAAGTGTGTCTGATCCGCAGTGCGACTGACCCGTGCGTGCTGCAGCTGAAACTCCACTATGGCCTGCTGCTGCTCGCACAGTCTGTCCAGCATATGCAAGGTGGAGTTCCACCTGGTGGGCACGTCGCATATGAGGCGGTGAGCGGGAAGGCCGAAGTTACGCTGTAGCGCAGACAGGCGAGCAGCGGCAGGGTGTGAACGCCGGAAGCGCGAACAGACGGCCCGCACTTTATGCAGCAGCTCTGACATGTCGGGGTAGTTGCGAATGAACTTCTGCACCACCAAATTCAGCACATGCGCCAGGCAAGGGATGTGCGTCAAACCGGCTAGTCCCAGAGCTGCAACGAGATTTCGCCCATTATCGCACACCACCAGGCCGGGCTTGAGGCTCACCGGCAGCAACCACTCGTCGGTCTGTTGTTCTATACCCCGCCACAACTCCTGTGCGGTGTGGGGCCTGTCCCCCAAACATATGAGTTTCAGAATGGCCTGCTGACGTTTACCCCGGGCTGTGCTGAAGTTGGTGGTGAAGGTGTGTGGCTGACTGGATGAGCAGGTGGAAGAAGAGGAGGAGGAAGCTGAGTAGGAGGAGACAGGAGGCAAAGAATGTTGCCCTGCGATCCTTGGCGGCGGAAGGACGTGCGCCAAACAGCTCTCCGCCTGGGGCCCAGCCGCCACTACATTTACCCAGTGTGCAGTTAGGGAGATATAGCGTCCCTGGCCGTATCTGTGGTTAGGTGGACTTTGCCACAGATGGCGTTGCGCAGTGCACACTTGATTTTATCGGACACTTGTTTGTGCAGGGAAGGCACGGCTCTCTTGGAGAAGTAGTGGCGGCTGGGAACAACATACTGTGGGACAGCAAGTGACATGAGCTGTTTGAAGCTGTGTGTGTCCACCAGCCTAAATGACAGCATTTCATAGGCCAGTAGTTTAGAAATGCTGGCATTCAGGGCCAGGGATCGAGGGTGACTAGGTGAGAATTACGCTTTCTCTCAAATGTTTGTGAGATGGAGAGCTGAACGATGCCGTGTGACATGGTTGAGATGCTTGGTGACGCAGGTGGTGGTGTTGGTGGTACATCCCATGTTTGCTGGGCGGCAGGTACCAACGTTCCTCCAGAGGCAGAGGAAGAGGCCGAGGCGGCGGCAGCAGCAGCAGCAGAAGAGGCCGAGGCGGCGGCAGCAGCAGAAGAGGCCGAGGCGGCAGCAGCAGAAGAGGTAGCAGGGGGAGCCTGAGTGACTTCCTTGTTTTTAAGGTGTTTACTCCACTGCAGTTCATGCTTTGCATGCAGGTGCCTGGTCATGCAGGTTGTGCTAAGGTTCAGAACGTTAATGCCTCGCTTCAGGCTCTGATGGCACAGCGTGCAAACCACTCGGGTCTTGTCGTCAGCACATTGTTTGAAGAAGTGCCATGCCACGGAACTCCTTGAAGCTGCCTTTGGGGTGCTCGGTCCCAGATGGCGGCGGTCAGTAGCAGGCGGAGTCTCTTGGCGGCGGGTGTTCTGATTTTGCCCACTGCTCCCTCTTTTGCTACGCTGTTGGCACTGTCTCACCACTGCCTCTTCCTCCGAACTGTGAAAGTCAGTGGCACGACCTTCATTCCATGTGGGGTCTAGGACCTCATCGTCCCCTGCATCGTCTTCCACCCAGTCTTGATCCCTGACCTCCTGTTCAGTCTGCACACTGCAGAAAGACGCAGCAGTTGGCACCTGTGTTTCGTCATCATCAGAGACGTGCTGAGGTGGTATTCCCATGTCCTCATCAACAGGAAAAATAAGTGGTTGTGCGTTAGTGCATTCTATCTCTTCCACCCCTGGGGAAGGGCTAGGTGGATGCCCTTGGGAAACCCTGGCAGCAGAGTCTTCAAACAGCATAAGAGACTGCTGCATAATTTGAGGCTCAGACAGTTTCCCTGATATGCATGGGGGTGATGTGACAGACCGATGGGCTTGGTTTTCATGCGCCATCTGTTCGCTTTCTGCAGAAGACTGGGTGGGAGATAATGTGAACGTGCTGGATCCACTGTCGGCCACCCAATTGACTAATGCCTGTACCTGCTCAGGCCTTACCATACTTAGAACGGCATTGGGCCCCACCAAATATCGCTGTAAATTCTGCTGGCTACTGGGACCTGAGGTAGTTGGTTCACTAGGACGTGTGGCTGTGGCAGAACGGCCATGTCCTCTCCCAGCACCAGAGGGTCCACTAACACCACCACAACCATGTCCATGTCCGCTTCCGCGTCCCTTATTAGATGTTTTCCTCATTGTTCCCGTTCACCACAATTTTGAGAATGGCAAATTTGGGAATAGTTTTTCAACCCAGAACAAAAAGTGTGCTTTTACGGTCACTACAAATAACTTGACCAGCTAAAACAGTACAGATTTGGTTGAATAGAGATGTGAGGCCTGTTTTTTTTTGCGCTGTGTGACAGGTATAGGTTTAATCACAGAATCAGACTTCTATCTGCACGGTAGCGTGTGTCTTAGGTTTTTCTGAATGACACTATCAGCACCTTCAATGTAAGATATCCTTTTTGGGATAGATTTCAAGTAGGCCTCAAATATCAGAAACTAGTTATTTTGAGAATGGCAAATTTGGGAATAGTTTTTCAACCCAGAAAAAAAAAAGTGCTTTTACGGTCACTACAAATAACTTGACCAGCTAAAACAGTACAGATTTGGTTGAATAGAGATGTGAGGCCTGTTTTTTTTTGCGCTGTGTGACAGGTATAGGTTTAATCACAGAATCAGACTTCTATCTGCACGGTAGCGTGTGTCTTAGGTTTTTCTGAATGACACTATCAGCACCTTCAATGTAAGATATCCTTTTTGGGATAGATTTCAAGTAGGCCTCAAATACCAGAAACTAGTTATTTTGAGAATGGCAAATTTGGGAATAGTTTTTCAACCCAGAAAAAATAAAGTGCTTTTACGGTCACTACAAATAACTTGACCAGCTAAAACAGTACAGATTTGGTTGAATAGAGATGTGAGGCCTGTTTCTTTTTGCGCTGTGTGACAGGTATAGGTTTAATCACAGAATCAGACTTCTATCTGCTCGGTAGCGTGTGTCTTAGGTTTTTCTGAATGGCACTATCAGCACCTTCAATGTAAGATATCCTTTTTGGGATAGATTTCAAGTAGGACTCAAATACCAGAAACTAGTTATTTTGAGAATGGCAAATTTGGGAATAGTTTTTCAACACAGAAAAAAAAATGTGCTTTTACGGTCACTACAAATAACTTGACCAGCTAAAACAGTACAGATTTGGTTGAATAGAGATGTGAGGCCTGTTTTTTTTTGCGCTGTGTGACAGGTATAGGTTTAATCACAGAATCAGACTTCTATCTGCACGGTAGCGTGTGTCTTAGGTTTTTCTGAATGACACTATCAGCACCTTCAATGTAAGATATCCTTTTTGGGATAGATTTCAAGTAGGCCTCAAATACCAGAAACTAGTTATTTTGAGAATGGCAAATTTGGGAATAGTTTTTCAACCCAGAAAAAATAAAGTGCTTTTACGGTCACTACAAATAACTTGACCAGCTAAAACAGTACAGATTTGGTTGAATAGAGATGTGAGGCCTGTTTCTTTTTGCGCTGTGTGACAGGTATAGGTTTAATCACAGAATCAGACTTCTATCTGCACGGTAGCGTGTGTCTTAGGTTTTTCTGAATGACACTATCAGCACCTTCAATGTAAGATATCCTTTTTGGGATAGATTTCAAGTAGGCCTCAAATACCAGAAACTAGTTATTTTGAGAATGGCAAATTTGGGAATAGTTTTTCAACCCAGAAAAAAAAAAAGTACTTTTACGGTCACTACAAATAACTTGACCAGC